>NC_079220.1:7703572-7711711 GCF_029633865.1 Lampris incognitus
TCTGTGGCATACCTCCTGCCGCCGGTAGGGGCGCTAATTTAGGAAACACTCCTGTGGGTCGTATTAGAGGGCAAGCGGCCTATGTGGTCGTGTGGGCTGGAGGACTTAGGAGGAAACATGGCTGTGCACTTGCTAAGGCATGTGCTCCACTCCTGCCTGTATCATTACGTCTGATTATGAACGAGTAATTTAATGTGTCGCGTTTCACTCGACACACAATAAAATGTCAATGGCGACCCTCCCTCTTAACTCGTAACGTTGATGAGCACAGAACCAAAGCTTAGTTGAAAGTTGTTCTGAAGAGGAACATGAACTAAATGACGTACAATATGTAAATATGTAAATAGGCACTAAAACGAGCGAGTCACGAGCTGAACTGAAGTGAACGGAGCTGAAATTGTGTGTGCCGTGTAGGCCCGTTCTCCAGAAACACTCATCCGTCAGCTTTACCGGTACACTGCAGTGAAGAGGCAGCACTACTGAAAAGAGAAGCACGCGCACACACACACACACACACACACACACACGCACACACACAGCTGACATTGGAGTTGCTCTTCAAAAGCATGTTTCCTGCTGTGATCGGTGGTCATTTTGGAGAAAAACGGTAGCAGATTGCTTTGATGTAGAGCCCATTCATCAATGTCAGCAAACACACACACGCACACACGCGCGCACACAAACACACACTAAGACAAGCACACACACACTCTCACAAACAACACTCGCAAAACAGAAAAAAATAAATTTGTATACAGAACTCTTGCTCGTACATAAATGAATATACACATGAGTACAAATACACACACACACATGCACACAAACGTGCACACACACACACTACCCCCCCCACACACACATGGACGCACACACACACACACACACACACACACACACACACACACACACACAAAGGTGTCAGCACATAGACATGACAGTGGAAATAGTTGTAGGATCACCGCACACACACACACACACACACACACACACACACACACACACACACACACACCACACACTTCCTTTAGAATGGAAGCAGGCTGAATCAGTTCCTGTGGATACAATGTTTACTGACAGACACGTTGCATCACGCACCACGTGACCTCTGCAGACGACGTGTCCAGATGAACTGGTTCAGCCTCCTCTGACCTTCTGACCTGGACTGTCGAGCACGCACCAAGACCCCGCCTTCAAAGTTCACTTTTCCAAAACATGAAGGGACCTCATGTCCACTGCCACTGAAAAGTCACGCAGGTGTTTGTCAAGTTTTTATATTTAGTCTCAGTTACTTTACATCTAATGACATTTCTACATTTACTCTTAGAAAATCTGTATTTGCAAGGTTTACATTTCACACAATTACCTTTGAAATCTGAGTATACTCTTATACTATATGTGGCGCGGCGGCCCAGTCGTTAGCACTGTCGCTTCCAAGCAAGAAGGTCCTGGGTTCGAACCCCGGGGTTGTCCAACCTCGGGGGTCCCCCCGGGTCGTCCTCTGTGTGGAGTTGGCCTGTTCTCCCCGTTTTCTCCGGGTGCTCCGGTTTCCCCCGCCATCAAACAGATATGCGTGTAAGGGTTACTACTCCTGCCTGTGCCCCTGAGCAAGGCGATGGGAAAAGAACCGGAGCTGGTCCCCGGGCGCAGCATGAAGGCGGCAGCCCACTGCTCCTAGCCACACAGATCACAGCTAGGATGGCTTAGTTTGCAGTAAATGAATTTCCCCCGAGGGGATTAACGAAGGAACCTTAATTTAACTTAACTTAATTTAAATCCTAATTAACAAATGATGAGAATCTCACTGCTCGGTGCTAGCGGCTAGAAAAATAAAACTACAACTTATTCACAAGTGTGTCAAAAGAGTGGCGTCTGGGTGGCCTGGCGGTCTATTCCGTTGCCTACCGACACGGGGATCGCTGGTTCGAATCCCCGTGTTACCTCCGGCTTGGTCGGGCGTCCCTACAGACACAATCGGCCGTGTCTGCGGGTGGGAAGCCGGATGTGGGTGTGTGTCCTGGTCGCAGCACTAGCGCCTCCTCTGGTCGGTCGGGGCGCCTGTTCGGGGGGGGAATAGCGTGATCTTTCCATGCGCTACGTCCCCCTGGTGAAACGCCTCACTGTCAGGTGAGGAGAAGCGGCTGGCGACTCCACATGTATGGGAGGAGGCATGTGGTAGTCTGCAGCCCTCCCCAGATCGGCAGAGAGGGTGGGGCAGCAACCGGGACGGCTCGGAAGAGTGGGGTAATTGGCCCGATACAATTGGGGAGAATTAAAAAAAAAAAAAAAATCAAGTAAACTGTGCAACTAGCTAGCTTAAATGCTAAGCTAGTTAATAATGTTCATTTTTTTTCCCTTTCTAATGGTGTCTTCAATTTGAATTGTCTTCAAAATTTGTCCACCTTAACAAATAGATGTCCACATCAAATCCCGGTGTCTTCAGCAAAATAGCGTTGGTGTCAGAGGTCATCCGCGGCAATCATTTTATACCCCTATTCATCAAGCCATTACAGATCTGGAATCCTTTATTTTGGGAGGAGAATTGGGGAGAAAAACGGGGGGGAGGGTAAAATTCCCCCCAAAAACCCCAAACAAACATAAGAAGTGTGTCAAAAGAAAAAGAAAACAAAGGGAATTCAGAAAGCCTTCACAAATAAAACTATTTAATCCCTGTGCGGAGCGGCGGACATCTCGGCACATGACACGAGCTGCTGTGACGTCTATGAAGGTGACCCAGCAGAGAATCGGGCACTGCTGCCACCCACCCCACCCGTCACAGTGACTGCTATTACTTTAGAAAAGCGCTTGTTTTGCAGATGAAAGGGGGTGGGGGGGGGGGGTCACGTAGCGTGACCTCTGCTGGGAGCAGATGAACGGTCTCCAGTTAGTGTGACTTTAACTGTGAACACACAACCATTTTGTTGACGCTAACTAGAAAAGCAAGATGTGTGAGAGCAACCACCTGTCCCGGCATATGCTCGTCTCATAGCCATTAGTTCATGGCGTGTGTGTGTGTGAGTGTGTGTAACAGAGCGAGGGCTACAGATTTTAATTACAGTATGTTTAATTGACAATGGCAGCGCAATTTGGGTATTGAAAAGCTGATTTTTTGCATGAGAGATGAGAGCTGTTTATTTATCTTCATTTGACTTGTTCATTTAGCACTTTGTCTTTATTTAACTTGATTTTTTTTATCAGCACACTTTTCATTTAAGGTGGCATTGCCATTTCAACGTATGAAATGTGTTACATAAATAAAGTTGGACTGATTGATTGACTCAGGTTAGTGTCCCCGGATCCTCTGAGTTTTAGAGCCAACCTCTCGGCCCGGGTGCAAACAACTGATGCAGTGAGGCTCCTCTCAATACTCCAGCTGCCTTTGTTTGAACGTGTTCTCTATCTTATTTTGTTTCTGTATGAAGCAGTGATGGAGACACCGTTCTTCTAGGTTGTGCATTAATCTTCTGGAGATACCCGACAGATTACAAAACCCCTACGAAGGTTGTGCATTAATCTTCTGGAGATACCCGACAGATTATGAAACCCCTACGAAACAGGGGCTCAGAGACAGACACCCGGATATCCGCTGTTCAGGCGGCCTGGGGTCAGTGCAGTATCCAGGGACTTTTTGTTTTGTTTTTGTTTTAGTTTTCTGTTTGTTTCACATACACATAAAGACAAAACACATGAAGGAAATATAAAAGTACGTGTGAGGGTGTGGAAGAAACTCGTAATGGTTCATGTCACATAGGCAAGATAACGCCATGATATTTGATATAAAACTGACCACGGGAGGTTTTATAGAAAGGAAGGTGGAAGATTCGTAGCCTGTCTAGTTGAGTAATTATGAAACTGTGAGTCATTAACAAAATATCTAAAACAATGAGGTAAATCTGCATCCTTATATTTCACTTTAAAGATAAATGTACATATTTGAAGAATGTTAATGTCAAAAATAGTCAGCAACTGCAGTTTAAAAAAAGAAGAGGGGCACTTGGTACACCAGCTTTAGAAAAAGCTGTTAGTCTAATAAACTCTAAAGCAGCAATATTTTGCAAAGATAAGTTGGAAAAGTACTTTGCACATACAATATTACAGTTTGTTAAATATGGATAAGTGAAACTATATGTTTAAAACATATATTGTGTACAAAACCTTGTTTTTCTCAGAGTCCCAAGAGATTTTGCGACCTTATTGCAGACAAAACCCACCGGTTCTTGCCAAGAGTTTATCACCAGTCAGAATACCTAAAAAAACCTGTTGATGAACCTTTGATTATTTCCTCATTATCAACGTAAAGTTTAGCTCAGTCTTATTTCCTGCAAATAACATGAAATTAGACTTTTTGACATTTATTGACAACTATATTAGGTAATTGAGAAGATCTTGATTTAGATCTCTAATGAAAGTTGTTAAATCTCTATTTGAGACAACAAGGTTGGCGTCATCTGCAAAGAGCAGTGGTAATGTGGTGTCAGATACTGCAGCATGATCAATTATATAAATAAGAAATAATAAAGTTCCTAATATGGATCCTTGTGGTACACCATATTGCATTACATTTGTTTTTGACTCATGACCATTTAAAAACATTTTGTGTTCTATTAAGAACAGTTAATGAGCCATATATAAACATTAGAAATGTCTAAAAAATATACATATGGCATACTCATTATCTAAGGCTGTATAAATTCTATTCGCGAATAAAAGTAGCACTGCGCTAACTACCATGTGTGTAACACAAACAAGACTCTGTGCTACAACCATACCCCTTCTATGTTCTTACCGGATCTTCCCTACACATGAGCAACTTACACCGTGACAGAAAGACTTTTTGCACAACGTTATTTTATCTTAACATTGCAACAAAAGTTCATACGAAAGGCTGGTCTGTGTATTTATATAGTTTGAGAGTAATATTTTGCCTGTGTTCAAATAAAACATGTAGTTTAGAGGTTTTGCATCATTCTTCCCTCCATTGCACCACCTCTTCACCAAAGGTTGATGCTAGATCCAACAGGGTGTAGGCACGGAAGTAGACATGATTGGTTGTCGGTCAGGGTTAGGGTTTAAACCCTTTTTGAGTTTCCATTGTTAGCAAGCGTTAACATTAGCTATCGTTACAGGACGGTCTGGCAATGTTAAGGTCAGTTGTAAGCTAGCTAGCTAAATGTTTCAGTACGCATCGTTTGTTTCAAGTCGGTGCACTCTGAGGTTCCGCGCTGTCTATTGGCCGACGCAACAGCCAATCATGGCTACTTCCGTGCCTACACCCCGTTGGATCTAGCATCAACCTTCACCAAACTCACTGCCATTGAGTAGTGAAAAATTGTACTACAACTACTACTACTGCGTTAATTAACCTATAGTCCGTTTGACCAGTATACCCAGTATTTTAGTGGATGTTGCACCAGTTTTAAAAATTCCCACACCGGCGTAAGTCTAGTCCCTGGACAACGAAGAAAGCCTAAGGTGAATCTCTAGGACGAAGAGCAGAAAGCTGAAACTTTCTCATGTTGGCTGTGAGATTTGTGAATGGAATATGACCGTGTCTCCATTGCCGTTTGAAGGGAATATGAATAATTACTAGATTTATAGTTCTATTATAAATTTATTGATCTGAATAAGTCAAATGAATTTTACTCAATTAATTTCAATGAGTTCCCATTAATCAAACCAGTAATGTCTATAAAGTTTCAAGATTTTTTTTTTACATTTTGCATTAATTGATATTTGATTATAATAATAACTTAAATTTACTGATTTAAACATCTGGGATGATGTGGGCCAGCAACGGGGGTACACGTGCACACAAATGATGGTTAACAGAGATTGTCACCTTGATCAGATTTTGAGCCAGGGGAAAACATGTACTGGGGAAAAGTGAGAATGAATGATTATCAAAAAAAAAGATCATTTTAAAAATAGTGTCATTTGAATAACACAAACACGTGTGCGTTTGTGTTTGCTCAATCATGCTAAAGGGATAGACAGTCTGACACTGACCCAGAAATGACACTCTCAACTCGTGATCCCTATTGATTGGATAATAGCAGTGTGAGCATGTGTGTGTGTATAAACACGTGTCCACACATGGGTATTATGTTTTTGCTTACACGCCTCCCATGTCTTTAGGCAGACCCTCACACAACACCCCCCCCCCTTTCACTTCCAAACAAAAACACACACAAACAAATACACTCAAGAGTTGCACACGCACACTTTTAGACGATGATGTGGTGTGACAGGGCTGTAATTTTAACTGTGCTGACTCTTCAGCTCTCTCTCGCTCTCTCCCCTAGTGCTTTGGATTATGATCGCAGTGTACATCAGCCACTGCTTCCAGCTCGCTCTATGTTTGTTTATGTGTTTGCTCGTGTGCGTGTGTGCGCGTGTGTGTGTGTGTGCATGTGTGCGTTTGCCATTTCCCCATAGAGTTTCTCTAGTTAGGTAATGTTAAGGCTAAGACTTCTTCACTGATCTACTCCCAAATTCCTAATGACACAGAGGGACTAGATTAGTAGAGAGCGAGGACAAATGGAGGAAACATGGAGGATACATGGAGGATAAATGGAGGCACAGTCACTTCCCTCCGACGCGCCTCCTCATCTAATCACCATACGGGACATTTCATCTTCTCTTCATAATGACAGAGACGCCGCCGAGGCCGCGGGTAGCCGCGTTCTGCCGGTGTGTGCTGCGTAATACCTCAGATGGCTTGGCTCGCTCTGACAACCGGCACCCTCCTTCCTTCTCTTCTGTAGACCACCGCAGTGCCGTCGTCATCTAGTGGCTCCGGACTACTTCCAAATCCATTACTTTTGAATGAACAGGACTTTGAGTAGGATTTTTTATTTTTGGTTCTCATTAATGAATCATTAAGCTGTCCTTATATGGGCGTCCAGGTAGCGTGGCATTCTATTCCGTTGCCTATCAACACAGGCTTCGCCGGTTCGAATCCCCATATTAACTCCGGCTTGGTCGGGCGTCCCTACAGACACAATTGGCTGTGTCTGCGGGTGGGAAGCCGGATGTGGGTATGTGTCCTGGTTGCTGCACTAGCGCCTCCTCTGGTCGGTCGGGGCGCCTGTACGGGGGAGGGGGAACTGGGGGGAATAGCGTGATCCTCCCACGTGCTACGTTCCCCTGGTGAAACTCCTCACTGTCAGGTGAGGAGAAGCGGCTGGCGACTCCACATGTATGGGAGGAGGCATGTGGTAGTCTGCAGCTCTCCCCAGATCGGCGGAGGAGGTGGAGCAGTGACCAGGATGGCTCAGAGAGAGGGGGTAATTGGCTGGAGGGTAATTGCCCAAGTACAATTGGGGAGTAAAGGGGGGAGGGGGGGAGGAGTGTGAAATCGGTATATTAGAAATGTTGTCCTCATACATTTCATCAACATAATTTCATTTAATACACATATTTGCAAACAAGCTAAGTGTGGATATGTATAACAGCATCAAATGCTTAAATGCTAAGCTAGTTAAGAATGTTAAGCTATTGTTTTTACAATTTTAATTGTGTCTTCAAAATTTGTCCACCTTAATAAATACAGACATCCATATCAAACCCGGGTTTCTTCAGCAAAACAGTGTTGGCGTCAGAAGACATCCGAGGCAATAATTTGATTACCCCTATTCATTTTCCCATTACAGATCTGGAATCCTTTATGTGGGTGGAGAATACGCAGCACAGTTTGGCGGTCTATTCACTTAGCAGCGAAGAGAAATTCAAGCGCCGCAACCCAACACCCTCAAAAAGCTCTTTTTGTTGTTAATTTTAGTGGGAATTTTCCGCCAGGCCCTGTGTGACAGCCTGGCGGCCTGTCCAGGGTGTCTCCCCGCCTGCCGCCCAATGACTGCTGGGATAGGCTCCAGCGGCCCTGAGAGCGGGATAAGCGGCTTGGATAATGGATGGACGGATGGGTTTTAGTCAGCATCGGTAACGGGGAGAAGGAGCGAGCTCCTCGTTAACAGCTGGCAGAATTGAGGGAAATGGTGATCGTGGATTCATTACAGGAAAATGTGACGGAGGAGGTTCACAGAGTTCGGAGAGGCCCGAGTTTTAGCGGGTGCAAAAGCGGACTTTCCGTCTGCCCGGCTGGATAACTTGCCCGTTTCCTCAGTACTACACACCTCATCGCAA
>NC_079220.1:7711911-7803776 GCF_029633865.1 Lampris incognitus
GGAATAAACCGCCCTGCCACCCCGGACGCCCTGGAACACATGTTTCTTTTAGCCTATTTATCTCCTTCACAGAAGTAATACTTGCTACACTGAAAAACGCATTATTTGTGCTAAAAACATTGTTGCTGGCAATGTATTAGTGGCCCCCCACAGACGTAGGATTTTACTGCTTCCATGGCAGCTCAGACCCCTCCTCACGGGAGCCACGACCCCTCCTCACGGGAGCCACGACCCCTCCTCACGGGAGCTCAGACCCCTCCTCACAGAAGCTACAACCCCTCCTCACAGGAGCTCAGACCCCTCCTCATGGCAGCTCAGACCCCTCCTCACAGGAGCTCAGACCCCTCCTCACAGGAGCTCAGACCCCTCCTCATGACAGCTCAGACCCCTCCTCACAGAAGCTACAACCCCTCCTCACAGGAGCTCAGACCCCTCCTCATGGCAGCTCAGACCCCTCCTCACAGAAGCTACAACCCCTCCTCACAGGAGCTCAGACCCCTCCTCATGACAGCTCAGACCCCTCCTCACAGAAGCTACAACCCCTCCTCACAGGAGCTCAGACCCCTCCTCATGCAGCTCAGACCCCTCCTCACAGGAGCTCAGACCCCTCCTCATAGCAGCTCAGACCCCTCCTCATGGCAGCTCAGACCCCTCCTCATGGCAGCTCATACCCCTCCTCACAGGAGCTCAGACCCCTCCTCACAGGAGCTCAGACCCCTCCTCATAGCAGCTCAGACCCCTCCTCATGGCAGCTCAGACCCCTCCTCACAGGAGCTCAGACCCCTCCTCATGGGAGCTCAGACCCCTCCTCATGGCAGCTCAGACCCCTCCTCACGGCAGCTCGGCTCCCACATAACTCCAACACAGGTATTATAGTAAAAAGACCATAAAAGTTTCACTCTGGATTCGATACGATACCGCTGTTGATCGACAAAAACGAGCTCAAACATCTGTGATTCATAAATAATAAGCCACATTTTTTACACCTTTTTTTAACAATTTACCAAAAAGGTTTGAAAGCATTGGGATTTGAAAAGCAGATTCAATACATGATTCAGACTCGATAACATGTTATCAAACCCTGACCCAACTCTGACCGGATGAAATATTATTTGGTAAGTGCACGTGATGAGTGTTAGTTAATAGGTAATAAGGCCCTTATAAATACTTACATAATGCTTATTAACAGTATTATGTCAATAAAACTATAAGTGTTAGTTAAATAGTAATAAGGCCCTTATAGGTAATAACTTTTGATTTTGTGGACTATCACAATTCTTTTAATAACTTTCAATCACGAGGGTCCTTAGATGCTACGTGCAAAGTTTTATGCAGATTGGATTTATAACCTAAAACGAGTGTGAAAAACTAGGTTCTGTATATTTCTCAAGCGCCACCTAGTGGACAAAAACGTATTTATGATGCTACTACTATTACTGTTGGCTGCTCCCGTTAGGGGTCGTCCTCTGCATCTTCCTCTGTCACACCAGCCACCTGCATGCCCTCCCTCACCACATCCATAAACCTCCTCTTCTCCTCTTCCCTGGCAGCTCCATATTCAGCATCCTTCTCCCAGTATACCCAGCATCTCTCCTCCACACATGTCCAAGTCATCTCAATCTTGTCTCTCTTGCTTTGTCTCCAACCGTCCAACCTGAGCGGTCCCTCTAATATAATCGTTCCTAATCCTGTCCTTCTTCATCACTCCCAGTGAAAATCTTATCATCTTCATCTCTGCCACCTCAGCTCCACCTCCTGTCTTTTCATCAGTGCCACTGTCTCCAGACCATATAACATAGCTGGTCTCACAACCATCTTGTAAACCTTCCCTTTAACTCTTGCTGGTACCCTTCTGTCACAAATCACGCCTGACACTCTCTCCACCCACTCCACCCTGCCTGCACTCTCTTCTTTACCTCTCTTCTGCACTCCCCATGACTTTGTGTATAAGTATTTAAACTCATACACCTTCATCATCTCCACTCCTTGCATCCTCACCATTCCACTGTCCTCCCTCTCATTCACACATAGCATATGTATTCCGTCTTGCTCCTACTGACTTTAATTCCTCTTCTCTCCAGTGCATACCTCCACCTCTCCAGGCTCTCCTCCACCTGCACCCTACTCTCGCTACAGATCACAATGTCATCCGCAAACATCATAGTCCACAGAGACTCCTGCCTGATCTCGTCCGTCAACCTGTCCATCACCATTGCAAACCAAGAAAGGGCTCAGAGCCGATCCTTGACATAATCCCACTCCACCTTGAACCCATTTATTAATGATTTATGTATTTATGATGGTATTATTAACACTTATAGTCTTATTAACACAAAATATTTTAATAAGCATTTCATAAGGACTTATAAGGGCCGTACTGCCTATTAACTAACACTTTCCCAATTATTTTGATGTTCATGAGTTTTTGAGTGTCAGTGAAGTTCTACACAGTCCAGGGTGGGCAACATTATCCAGAAAGTGCCGGTGTGGGTGCAGGTTTTTGTTCCAACCAAGCAGTTACACACCTGATCCCGCTACTCAACCAGGAGAGTCTTTAATGAGGAACTTGATGAGGAGACACAGCTGTGTAACTGCTTGGTTGGAACAAAAACCTGCACCCACACCGGCCCGTTCCAGATACGACTGCCCTCCCCTGCCCCAGGCTAATACCTTGGCTTGGCTGGATGCTGGAAATAAAGACGTGATGCGACATTTTACATTTGTGCGGGAAAAAAAAACACACATGCAATCTTTAAAGGTACAATATGTGAGTTTATCTACTTGAATATTTAAATTAAGATAACATCCATGGGAATTGTAAAAATGTGCTAATGAAAGTACTGATTTTTTCATAAAAAAACAAACAAAAAAACAAGAGTTAGATTATCTATTTATTTTTGGGTTTTACAGATTTGATGGCCCAGCCAGATCTGCTGTGTTGTGGTGTGAACTGCGACTCAGCAGCGGGTCTCGTGTGGGAACGCACACCTCAGCAGACAATCCAATTTAGTTTCGTCCAAATTGAGAAATTCAACTTAACACTGTTGTGTTTGAATTCAGAACACAACATAACAGATTTTGTCGGGCGTCAAACCTTTTGAATTATGAAAAAATAGATGGGTAACATAGTTTTTTCCCCAGAAAAAGCAGTACTTGTTTACACAGTTCCCATTGATGTACTATTTTCACTTGTTGGTTTAAGTAGATAAGCTTACATATTGTAGATTTAATCTAAATGAAGAGTGGAAAGGCAGTTGGTCCTGATGACATACCTGTGGAGGCATGGAGGTGTTAGGAGAGATGGAAGTGGGGTTTTTAACCAGATTGTTTAACACAATCTTGGAAAGTGAGAGGATGCCTGAGGAGTGGAGAAGAAGCATACTGGTACCGATTTTCAAGAACAAGGGCGATGTGCAGAACTGTAGCAACTACAGAGGTATAAAGTTGATCAGCCACAGCATGAAGATATGGGAAAGAGTAATAGAAGCTAGGTTAAGAGGAGGAGAGGTGATGATCAGCGAGCAGCAGTACGGTTTCATGCCAGGAAAGAGCACCACAGATGTGATGTTTGCTTTGAGAATGTTGATGGAGAAGTATAAGAGAAGGTCAGAAGGAGGTACATTGTGTCTTCGTAGATTTAGAGAAAGCATATGACAGGGTGCCGAGAGAGGAGGTGTGGTATTGTATGAAGAGGTCAGGAGTTTCAGAGAAGTATGTAGGAGTGGTGCAGGATATGTATGAGGGCAGTGTGACAGTGGTGAGGTGTGCGGTTGGAATGACAGATGGGCTAAGGATGGAGGTGAGATTACATCAAGGATCGGCTCTGACCCCTTTCTTGTTGCAATGGTGATGGGCAGGTTGACGGACGAGATCAGGCAGGAGTCTCCATGGACTATGATTTCTGCGGATGACATTTTGATCTGTAGTGAGAGTAGGGTACAGGTTGAGGAGAGCCTGGAGAGGTGGAGGTATGCACTGGAGAGAAGAGGAATGAGAGTCAGTAGGAGCAAGATGGAATACATATGTGTGAATGAGAGGGAGGACAGTGGAATGGTGAGGATGCAAGGAGTAGAGGTGATGAAGGTGGATGAGTTTAAATACTTGGGGTCAACTGTCCAAAGTAACGGGGAGTGCAGTAGAGAGGTGAAGAGAGTGCAGGCAGGGTGGAGTGGGTGGAGAAGAGTGTCAGGAGTGATGTGTGACAGAAGGGTACCAGCAAGAGTTAAAGGGAAGGTTTACAAGATGGTTTGTGAGACCAGCTATGCTATATGGGGTAGAGACAGTGGCCCTGATGAAAAGACAGGAGGTGGAGCTGGAGGTGGCAGAGATGAAGATGATAAGATTTTCATTGGGAGTGACGAAGAAGGACAGGATTAGGAACGAGTATATTAGAGGGACCGCTCAGGTTGGACGGTTTGGAGACAAAGCAAGAGAGGCAAGATTGAGATGGTTTGGACATGTGTGGAGGAGAGATGCTGGGTATAATTGGAGAAGGATGCTGAATATGGAGCTGCCAGGGAAGAGGAGAAGAGGAAGGCCAAAGAGGAGGTTTATGGATGTGGTGACGGAAGACATGCAGGTGGCTGGTGTGACAGAAGAAGATGCAGAGGACAGGAAGAAATGGAAACGGATGATCCGCTGTGGCGCCCCCTAACGGGAGCAGCCGAAAATAGTAGTAGTAGATTGTAGATTTAATCTAAAATTAGTACACATAGTGGTTGTAGTCTACCATCCAGTATCTGTCTGACAGAATGCAGTGCTGGTCGAGCGAGCTAGAGAGTGAATGTGGAGAGGGAGTGGCGACAACGACAACAAACGTTTTTAATCACTGCAACCACGACAGCTTCTTCATCATATCTACAGCATCCATACCTATATGCATATACCGTGTGTGTGTATGTGTGTACCTCTCTATCTATGGTATGTATCTACTGTTTATCTATTTGCATAACTATGTGTATGTATATATCTGTAAAATCTACGGTATCTGTAGTATCTTTTCTAGCCCCCCTTTTTTTTCTCCCCAATTGTACCCATCCAATTACCCCCCACTCTTCCGAGCCGTCCCGGTCTCTGCCCCACCCCCTCTGCTGATCCGGGGAGGGCTGCAGACTACCACATGCCTCCTCCAATACATGTGGAGTCACCAGCCGCTTCTTTTCACCTGACAGTGAGGAGTTTCGCCAGGGGGACGTAGCACGTGGGAGGATCACGCTATTCCCCCCCAGTTCCCCCTCCCCCCTGAACAGGCGCCCCCACCGACCAGAGGAGGCGCTAATGCAGCGACCAGGACACATACCCACATCTGGTTTCCCACCCGCAGGCACGGCCAATTGTGTCTGTAGGGACGCCCGACCAAACTGGAAGTAACACGGGGATTCGAACCAACGAGCCCCGTGTTGGTAGGTAACGGAATAGACTGCTACGCTACCCGGACGCCCCGTGTAGTAACTATTTTGAGATGTATGTGTGAGTGTATGTATGTATGTATCTTCAATATTGATCTATAGTGATCTATAGCGTGACATCTTCAGTATCTATCATTATACTTCTGTTTCTTTGTATCTCTGTGGATGTTTGTATCCATATATCTAGAGATCAACAGTATCTGCAGTATCTATGTCCATCTATTTCAGTATGTATGTATGTACTATATCTGATTTAAATACTGGACTGATTTAAATCGTCTAGCTACAGTAACTGTCTACAACGTGTCTGTTTTTCTATCCGTCTGTTCGTCTGGAAGCTTTGTCTGTTCTTTTATGCCCCTGTCTTGTTGCTTTCTTTCAAAGTGCCAATTACCTTGGTACCTGTTTTAAATCCTTGTTGGAGGTCACCGCCAGCCTTGAGATGGATTTATGACTGCTCACACTCACTCAACAGTCTGCCCTGATAAAGAATGATTTTAAACTAGACACCATGACGAGTGGCTGTGTGTCTGTGTGTGACTGAGTGTTGACGTGACGGGGGGAGAGAGAGAGAGAGAGAGAGAGAGAGAGCAAGAGACAGACAGTGAAAGAGATAGAGAGCGAGAGGTAAGCATGAGAGAGAGGGAAAGAGAGAGAGGTAAAGAGTGTGAGGGGGGTAAAGTGAGAACGAGGCGGAGAGAGACAGAGACAAAGAGAGGTAAAGAGTGTGTGGGAGGGAGAGAAAGAGACAGAGAGAGACAAAGAGAGAGAGAGAGAGAGAGAGAGAGAGAGAGAGAGAGAGAGAGAGAGAGAGAGAGAGAGAGAATAAGGAAGAGACAGAGAGAGAGAGCAAGAGAGAGACAGACAGTGAAAGAGAGAGAGAGAGACAGAGGGGGGTAACAAGTGAGACAGAGAGAAAGACAGAGAGAAAGTGTGTGTGAGAGAGACTGGGGTAAAAAGTGAGATAGAGAGAGAGAGGTAAAGCATGAGAGAGAGGGAAAGAGAGAGAGGCAAAGAGCGTGAGGGGGTAAAGTGAGAACGAGGTGGAGAGAGAGAGAGAGACAAAGAGAGGTAAAGAGTATGTGGGAGGGAGAGAAAGAGACAGAGAGAGACAAAGAGAGAGAGAGAGAGAGAGAGAGAGAGAGAGAGAGAGAGAGAGAGAGAGAGAGAGAGAGAGGGGGTAAAGCGTGAGAGGGAGAGACAGAGACGGAGAGAGAGGTAAAGAGCGTGTGGGGGGTAAAGTGAGAAAGAGACAGAGAGAGAGACAGACAGAGAAAGCGAGAGGTAAAGAGTATGTGAGAGAGAGAGAAAGAGGGAGAGAGAGAGACAGAGAAAGCGAGAGGTAAAGAGTATGTGGGAGAGAGAGAGAGAAAGAGGGAGAGAGAGAGACAGAGAAAGCGAGAGGTAAAGAGTATGTGGGAGAGAGAGAGGGAGACAAAGAGAGAGAGAGAGACAGAGACAGAGAAAGCGAGAGGTAAAGAGTATGTGGGAGAGAGAGAGGGAGACAAAGAGAGAGAGAGAGAGAAAGAGGGAGGGACAGACTCCGTGAGCACAGCCTGGCCGTGGAGAAAGGCCGACACAGACAGACCTGCTACCCAGGGAGGACAGACTGGCTGTGTCTCACTGTGGTCCCGGAGTGGTGGAGACACAGCTCCACTTCATGACCACATGTGACAAATACAAACATATAAGAAAAGAACACAGCCCCAAACTCACAAAAGTAACCAAAACACAAAGACATGCTGACTCTGCCCAGGCAGCCCCCTGCTTATTAGGGAGGAGGCCCACCCAACGTTCATGGTGCAGCGAAGTGTGTAGCCGCTGCCACAAAGTGAGGGACTAAAATCACTCACTAATGTAGGTCTGTCCGTCTGCTTGTGTCTGTGTGTGTGTTTGTTTTCGACTGTCTTATCTTGTTTGTATTGTTTGTTATGACATTAAGTGTCTTGTATCACACGTTATGAATGCTTGGCAACATGAGAAGGGTGTCATGCCAATAAAGCACATTTGCATTGGATTTGAGAGAGAGAGAGAGAGAGAGAGAGAGAGAGAGAGAGGTAAAGTGTAAGATAGAGAGAGCGAAAGAGAGGGGGGTAAAAAGTGAGAGAGAGAGAGAGAGAGAGAGAGAGAGAGAGAGAGAGAGAGAGAGAGAGAGAGAGAGAGAGAGAGAGAGAGAGAGAGAGAGAGAGAGAACGAGAGGTTAAGAGAGAGACGGAGGTAAAGAATGACAGAGGGGGGGTAAAAAGTGAGAGAGTGAGAGAGAGAGTGAGAGACAGAGAGAGAGGTAAAGTGTAAGAGAGAGGGAGAGAAAGAGAGGGGGTAAAAAGTGTGAGAGAGAGAGAAGAGAGAGAGAGAGAGAGAGAGAGAGAGAGAGAGAGAGAGAGAGAGAGAGAGAGAGAGAGAGAGAGAGAGAGAGGTTAAGAGAGAGACAGAGGTAAAGAGTGACAGAGAGACAGGGGGGGGTAAAAAGTGAGAGACAGACAGAGAGAAAGAGACAGAAAGAGAGAAAGAGACAGAAAGAGAGAGAGGTAAAGTGTAAGAGAGAGAGAGAGAAAGGGGGTAAAGAGGTAAAGAGTGTGTGAGAGAGAAACAGCTTAAGAGTGACAGAAAGGTAAAGCTTGAGAGATGGGGGGGTAAAAAGTGTGTGAGAGAGAGAGAGGTAAAGAGTGTGTGAGAGGAGACAACGAGAGGGGGGGGGTAAAGACTGCGAGAGAGACCACAGAGACAGAGAGAGAGAGAGAGAGACAGAGAGAGAGAGAGAGAGAGAGAGAGAGAGAGAGAGAGAGAGAGAGAGAGAGAGAGAGAGAGAGAGAGAGGAAAAGAATGTGTGTGAGAGAAGGGGGGTAAAGAGTGAGAGAGAGACAGAGTGAGAGAGAGAGACAGAGAGAGAGAGAGAGGGAGGGAGGGAGAGGTAAAGAATGTGTGTGAGAGAAGGGGGGGTAAAGAGTGAGAGTGAGTGAGAGAGACAGAGAGTGAGAGAGAGAGTGAGAGAGAGAGAGAGAGAGAGAGAGGGAGAGAGGGAGGGAGAGGTAAAGAATGTGTGTGAGAGAAGGGGGTAAAGAGTGAGAGTGAGTGAGAGAGACAGAGAGTGAGAGAGAGAGAGTGAGAGAGGGAGGGAGAGGTAAAGAATGTGTGTGAGAGAAGGGGGTAAAGAGTGAGAGTGAGTGAGAGAGACAGAGAGTGAGAGAGAGAGAGTGAGAGAGTGAGAGAGAGAGAGAGAGAGAGAGAGAGAGAGAGAGTGAGAGACAGAGAGAGACAGAGAGAGAGAGTGAGAGAGAGAGAGTGAGAGGGAGAGTGAGAGAGAGACAGAGAGAGAGAGTGAGAGAGAGTGAGAGAGAGAGTGAGAGAGAGTGAGAGAGAGTGAGAGAGAGTGAGAGAGAGAGTGAGAGAGAGACAGAGAGAGAGAGTGAGAGAGAGAGAGTGAGAGAGAGAGTAAGAGAGAGAGAGAGAGAGTGAGAGAGAGAGTGAGAGAGAGAGAGTACATCGATGTGGGCCTTCATCTGTACAGACAGAAACAATGAGCTGCAAGGTTTTCAGTCTCCCTCCTGTTTTATTCTGACTTTAGCTTTGCATCCCTGTGTGTGTGTGTGTGTGTGTGTGTGTGTGTGTGTGTGTGTGTGTGTGTGTGTGTGTAGTCCCTGGTAAGGCCATAGCGTCGTCTGCATGTCACTAAATAATGACTCTGTCTGAGTTGTATGCCCTCTGGGCTCTCCTGTATGCTCCCTGTCACCCACCACACACACACACACACACACACACACACAGACACACAAATAATCACACCCACACTCTGCTCTGGATGGCCATGGCTGGCTGATTTTTAAATGTCAGATGACTTCATTCCTGAACAATATTTGTGGAGCACTCGTCCCCATCTATCCATCAGTCCATATCTGTCTCCTTATCTCCCTGTCTGTGTGTGTGTCTGTGTGTCTGTGTGTGTGTCTGTCTGTGTCTGTGTGTGTGTGTGTGTGTGTGTGTCTGTCAAACTTCAGTAATGGTGTAAAACACGGAGACAGAAGTTGTTGTCGTGTAAAGAGAGGTGGTTAAGAGCAGGCCTGCAGATGGAGGGCTTTATTACAGCCATCTAGATATTCCCAGCCACCCCAGGGATTCGAGTCACCGACCTTCCTGTTCCGGGATCGACAGACGGTCAGTGACTCTCAGTCTGAGACCTGTACGATAAAAGACGCGTGTCAGGCGTCCGGGTAGCATAGCGGTCGACTCCGTTGCCTACCAACACGGGCATCGCCGGTTCGAATCCCCGTGTTACCTCTGGCTTGGTCGGGTCGCCTTACAGACACAATCGGGGTGGGGAAGCCGGATGTGGGTATGTGTCCTGGTCGCTGCACTAGCGCCTCCTCTGGTCGGTCGGGGCGCCTGTTCGGGGGAACTGGGGGGAATAGTGTGATCCTCCCATGCGCTACGCCCGCCTGGTGAAACTCCTCACTGTCAGGTGAAAAGAAGCGGCTGGCGACTCCACCTGTATGGGAGGAGGCATGGGGTAGTCTGCAGCCCTGGCCGGATCGGCAAACAGGCGCACCGACCGACCAGAGGAGGCGCTAGTGCAGCGACCAGGGCACATCCACGGCCCCATGTGTGTGTAGGGACGCCCGATTTGAACCGGCGATCCCCGTGTTGGTGGGCAACGGAATAGACTGCCACGCCACCCGGACACCCCCCCCCCCGTCCATACACATTTTTGATATACAAAAGTGATTAACTGTAAGTTCTGCCACGTTAGAGAGACCAGAGCATCCTGGGTCTCAGACAATGCTACCGGCTAACCCGCTCCAAAGCGCTGGGAGAGGAGGAGTCATCAAAGCAAACCGCCATGTTTGATGACGCTGTTTTCATCCTCGTGTGAGGTTAACAGCAAGTCGTATGACCTCAGAGGCGTCCAAATACGAGACTTCCGAATCTTCCAAAACGTCTCCGTCGTTTCCAGAACTAAGCTAACGTGTCAGAACAAGACAAGCCAAACACTTGCTCCCTCCCCTGACGCACACACACACACACACACACACACACACACACGTGCACATGCAGCTACACACCGTCATTAATAACAATAATCACGTTTTTGCTGCTTGCAGGGAAACTTATTTCCCTCTAAAGCAAAATTGATGAAAGGGGGTCGGAGAGTTTGCTAGAAGGAGAGCGAGGGAATGATGGAGGGAGGGAAAGACAGATGAAGCAGAGGGAGGGCATACAGTCAGAATCAATGCCGGCGCTAATAACATTTCACAGAAGCTATAGAGCCCCAAATACGACCAAAAATGATCAAAACTAAATTACAACAAAAAAAAACAAACCCAGAACTGACCCACATAGAACCGCATGAAAGCAAAGCAAACCGGAACAAAGGCGGCGTAAGTAGACCTGGAGCAGACTGCTGCAGCCGACTAGAAGATTTGCTCTCTCAACCGGACAAACTCTGGGGAAGTTAATCCGTCACTAGGGGATTTGTACAGACATATACAAAGATAGATGGGAAGACGGCGGCGCGGACTCACGTTTGCAGCGGCCTCACCCAGTACCGGTGTGGGAGGACGGACAGAATAGAAGAGAATATTCATTATTGGTCATTTTGTACACACATACAAATGAAATGTACTCTCTGCATTTAACCCACCCTAGCTAGCTGTGTAGCTAGGAGCATGGGCAGCGCCCGGGGACCAACTCCAGTTATTTCCTCCCATTGCCTTGGTCAGGGGCAAATGTGAGGCTGCACCCTAGATGACGACACCATTTGGTGCTCTATAGCGCCCCCTGGCAAGATTCCCTGTTGTTCGGTGGCACAGTGTACCTGAGACGGCCGCAAAAGAATCCTGTTGGCGGAACCGCTGCCTAGTTGACTGAGCGGAGCCGCCACGGCTTACCCGTTCCGGGTACTGACAGCTGGGTAGACTGTGCTACCCAGCGAGGCGAACTTATGTTTGCGGTGGCCTCACCCAGTACCGGTGTGGGAAGATGGCGGCACGAACTTACATTTGCAGCGGCATCACCCAGTGCCGTCCATGCAGTGTCTTTGTCCATGTCTTAAGTTTGTTTTGTCTTCGTTTGATGGCTGGGAGAGCTGGCGCAGGATCGGCTGGGGGAGCTGGCGCTGGATCGGCTGGGAGAGCTGGCGCTGGATCGGCTGGGAGAGCTGGCGCTGGATCAGCTGGGAGAGCTGGCGCTGGATCAGCTGGGGGAGCTTGGTCTGCTTTGTCCTGTGGACCCAGGGACCACGGCCCTGACCAGAGCTGCGCCCGAAGAGGTAACACCAAGGGGCAGTCTGACAGGATGCAGAAGCGGGGCAGGCTAAGCTAACTGCTAGCCCATGCAGACCGGCAGTTCCGATAACACCGAGGGTGGTCTGGCGGCGGCCTTGCCCAGCGCTGACTGTGTTTTAGTGTTGTCGTGTGGGGTGCGGGGAGGTGTGTCGAAAGGTGTTCGGCTGGGAGCGCTGGAGTTGGATCGGCTGGGGGAGCCTGGTCTGATGCGTCTGGTGGGCCCAGGGACCACGGTCCTGCCTGGAGCTGCGCCCGAGAAGGAAACACCGAGGGCGGTCTGACAGGATGCGGAAGCGGGGCAGGCTAAGCTAACTGCTAGCTCATGCAGACTGACAGTCATCCTGGCTGGTGTTGGTTCTCTGCACAGTGACATTTTTGCACTGTGTTGTTAACTGTTTGTGTTTTTTATCTTTTGTGTCGCACTGCTGTGGACTGGCGGAAACGACATGTCGTTTCTTTCGTGTACACAAGTCCATGAAAGATATGACAATACATTTTTCCTGATTCCCGATAGAGAAGTCCGGCTTGTGATGACTGTGTGTATGTGGACATGCAAATATAAACATGTTATTCACTTGTAGGCCAACTACACACATTTTACATGCCAACATAGAAAATAACCCTCGTCCTGTTTAAGATTTGCTGAGGCTGATTCCAGCTTGCAGGGATGTTTGTGTGCGTGCACGGCAGCGGGGTCCTTCGAACCGAGGAAAAGCTGTTATAACCATTAATGGTCCAATTACGGCCTCAGCAATAATTGATACTTCAACTGATTTGCAGCTCTTTGATGGACGTGTTTTGTTTCAGCTTAATTTCTTTTCTTTTTTTTAAAGTACGTTTGAGCAATTAACTTTACCACTTCCATTTGTTTTAAAATGGCCCCATTTCCAACACACTGATTAGCGCCATTATTCCACAATGTGTTCATCATTATTCCTCCATGTGTCCATCATTATTCCCCCACGTGTCCATCACTATTCCACCACGTGTTCATCACTATTCCACTACATGTCCATCACTATTCCACCACGTGTCCATCACTATTCCACCACGTGTCCATCACTATTCCACTACATGTCCATCATTATTCCACTACATGTCCATCACTATTCCACTACATGTCCATCACTATTCCACCATGTCTCCATCATTATTCCACTACATGTCCATCACTATTCCACTACATGTCCATCACTATTCCACTACATGTCCATCACTATTCCACTACGTGTCCATCACTATTCCACCACGTGTCCATCACTATTCCACCACGTGTCCACCACTATTCCACTACGTGTCCATCACTATTCCACTACGTGTCCATCACTATTCCACCACGTGTTCATCACTATTCCACTACATGTCCATCACTATTCCACCACGTGTCCATCACTATTCCACTACGTGTCCATCATTATTCCACTACATGTTCATCACTATTCCACCACGTGTCCATCACTATTCCACTACATGTCCATCACTATTCCACCACGTGTCCATCACTATTCCACTACATGTCCATCATTATTCCACTACATGTCCATCACTATTCCACTACATGTCCATCACTATTCCACTACATGTCCATCACTATTCCACCACGTCTCCATCATTATTCCACTACATGTCCATCACTATTCCACTACGTGTCCATCACTATTCCACCACGTGTCCATCACTATTCCACTACATGTCCATCACTATTCCACTACATGTCCATCACTATTCCACTACATGTCCATCACTATTCCACTACATGTCCATCATTATTCCACTACGTGTCCATCACTATTCCACCACGTGTCCATCACTATTCCACTACGTGTCCATCACTATTCCACTACGTGTCCATCACTATTCCACCACGTGTTCATCACTATTCCACTACATGTCCATCACTATTCCACCACGTGTCCATCACTATTCCACTACGTGTCCATCATTATTCCACTACATGTTCATCACTATTCCACCACGTGTCCATCACTATTCCACTACATGTCCATCACTATTCCACCACGTGTCCATCACTATTCCACTACATGTCCATCATTATTCCACTACATGTCCATCACTATTCCACTACATGTCCATCACTATTCCACCACGTGTCCATCACTATTCCACCACGTGTCCATCACTATTCCACCACGTGTCCATCACTATTCCACTACGTGTCCATCATTATTCCACTACATGTCCATCACTATTCCACTACGTGTCCATCACTATTCCACTACATGTCCATCACCATTCCACCACGTGTCCATCACTATTCCACTACGTGTCCATCATTATTCCACTACATGTCCATCACTATTCCACTACGTGTCCATCATTATTCCACTACATGTCCATCACTATTCCACTACGTGTCCATCATTATTCCACTACATGTCCATCACTATTCCACTACGTGTCCATCATTATTCCACTACATGTCCATCACCATTCCACCACGTGTCCATCACTATTCCACTACGTGTCCATCATTATTCCACTACATGTCCATCACTATTCCACTACGTGTCCATCATTATTCCACTACATGTCCATCACTATTCCACTACGTGTCCATCATTATTTCACAACGTGTCCATCATTATTCCACCATGTCATTGTTCTGTCACTTGACGCTCGCCGGCCATGCCGGTACTTAATGGTTGTGTTTTTAAATGAGCCCAAAGATGAAATTATAAACTTTTAAAGCTTCCACAGTGTGTGTGTGTGTGTGTGTGTGTGTGCTTGTGTGTGTGTGTGTGTAAATGTCACTCTCTTTCGTTTCCCCACAGGACGTTATGACATCACACCGCAGGATGAAAATGGGAGTAAAATCAACAGATGAATCCATCCGTCTTACACAACGCACACACCCACATGCACACGCGCACACGCACACACGCACACACGACCACACACGCAGGCGGCGGGACGGGACGATCTGGTAAGTCAGAGACCTGATGGAAGCTGAGCCAGGGCTAACCAGCTGGAAAAGTGACCCGCTGGTTAATGGAGTGGCTAAAATAATGGGAGGACCAGAGAGAGAGAGGGAAGGACAGAGACTTGAGTGACAGAGGACCGGCAAGCTCGTGAGAGAGAAAGTGAGGGAGAGTCCGGGCTTTTGTGTGTGTGTGTGTGTGTGTGTGTGTGTGTGTGTGTGTGTGTGTTAGCAAGAGCAATGGAGAGGTTTTGGGGAACAGAGCCTTTCAAGGAAGAGAAATGGCAGTCCGGGTGCGGCTAGGAACTCTGGGCCCCAAGCCGGTGATGTGTTTAATTGAGTACATCATCATAAAGAGCCCCCCCCCATTTAGAAACACCCCTTAATGGTAATGTGAATACAAGTAATATCATGGGGTGAAGTAGAGATTAAAAGTGTCTACAGTCGACCTTTCTTTACCCGACTCTATTTGACTCTATCCATTGTCTGGATTGAAACGGCATCATAGTAAGATAGAAGTTACACAGAGGAAAATAACAACCTGTACACTGATCGTCATGTGTGGAGGAGAGATGCTGGGTATACTGGGAGAAGGATGCTGAATATGGAGCTGCCAGGGAAGAGGAGAAGAGGAAGGCCAAAGAGGAGGTTTATGGATGTGGTGAGGGAGGACATGCAGGTGGCTGGTGTGACAGAGGAAGATGCAGAGGACAGGAAGAGATGGAAACAGATGATCCGTTGTGGCGCCCCCTAACGGGAGCAGCCGGGATAGTGGTATTAGTAGTAATAGTAGTAGAAGTCATAGTAGTAGCACTAGAAGTAGCATAAGTAGTAGTCGTAGCAGTGGAAGTCGTAGTAGTAGCAGTAGAAGTAGTAGTAGTAGAAGAAGAAGTAGTAGAAGCAGCAGTAGTAGTAGTAGTAGAAGTAGTAGCAGAAGTAGCAACAGCAGTAGCAGTAGTAGTAGAAGTAATAGAAGTAGTAGTAGTAGTAGAAGTAGTAGTAGTAGTAGAAGTAGCAACAGCAGTAGTAATAGTAGAAGTAGCAGTAGTAGTAGTAGCAGTAGTAGTAGAAGTAGTAGTAGAAGTAGCAACAGCAGTAGTAGTAGTAGCAGTAGTAATAGTAGAAGTAGCAGTAGTAGAAGTAGCAGTAGAAGCAGCAGCAGCAGCAGCAGCAGCAGTAGTATAAGTAATAGTAGTAGTAGCAGTAGTAGAAATAGAAGTAGTAGTAGTAGTAGAAGAAGTAGCAGTAGTAATAGTAGTACTAGCAGTAATAGTAGTACTAGCAGTAGTAGAAGTAGCAGTAGTAGTAGAAGTAGTAGCAGTAGTAATAGTAGTACTAGCAGTAATAGTAGTACTAGCAGTAGTAGTAGTAGTAGTAGTATTAGTAGTAGTAGATATGAAATGGTACATCTGCAGACTTAAGTATACCACCAGAATATTTGCTTACAAATGTGGTAGGCTGTTGGAACCTGCTTTATCTTTACTACTATTTTACCTTTTAAACAGCAGACAAAACTTCCACACAACTGCCCTGCACAGAGAGGTGAAGGCAGAACCCTGCAGGGCAGTTTGTGGCCCCAATTCAAGTTTATCTCCTACGCAAGTTGTGACTTACTAAACTGTTTGTACTTGTAAATAAGTTTTCTGCAGGGGACAAACTTCATTGGATGCTACGTTGTTTACCTCGCTGCTTGCCGTAGCATTGGGTCTGCGACCCGGTTGGGATGAAGCAGCACAGCGGGCTTCATACGGCCCAAGACAGACGACTCAGAACAAACCACAGCTACTCGTCTAGTGAATAAAAAACAATTCACCGTGATCCGTGGAGACTGGCCAGTACAGGGCGCTGGGGCGGCGCCCCCTTCAGATATCAAGAGATGAAAATCTTAATGTTAAATATAATTTAGTTGTATAATGCAAATAATTATGAAATACAAGTGTAAATATTGGTTCCAAATGGTGTTTGGTTGATTTCTGTCTCTTCCTGGCTGAGGGGCGCCGGCCAAACCACACCTTATGTAAGCCCTCGAACTTGTGGCGAGCAGGTGACCTGAGGCTGCTGTCTGATTGGTTTCTTCAGATTTTCCAGGGGGCGCAGTTCTGTGCTGCCCCAGACACTCACTTTTATTGGCGATGAATTGGTATTGTTTTAATACTTTTTGATCTAACGTGATTGGACAGTTCTCGTGGCTGTCAATCATGTGTTCACACCCACCACCACGCCTCGTCTCGACTGTCAATCATCTACCGTCTAGAACCCTGATAAAATCTATAGGCCACATTGTCCCTCTTGATAACTCTGTGACTGTGTGGACATTTAAAGCAGCTGTCAGGTGTGCTGCGCCAAGGTAAATTGTGGCACCCCCCCCCCAAACATTTTTAGCAGCAGCCGCCACTGAGATTTGTGATCAAAACGAAGTGAGATCAGGATCTACACTCAAAGCTGGCACGCGGAGAACAGAAACCGTGTGACGACCAAGCGCGGCTGAAATGTTCAAACGAAACTGGGAGTCTTCTGCATGGGCGACAGCAGAGAGGGGGGGGGTCTGAGCGCATTAGTCTCAATTTACCAGCTCTCGCAGGACGCGAGTCTGACTTCACGTACAGATCTCAGACCTGGTTTCGAACGCAAGACACTTCACAACCAACCCGCAACGGCAGCAAACGTCCCAGAAGTCACGGTACGACTATCGGTGACATTGATAAAATTACCACTGGCGGGGCACAATAACAAAAAAATCCAATTCACTCCTTAATACTTCTATAACCCCCTCGAACGTAGCGAAAATACCCAACGCTCAAATACCCAACGCTCAAATACTCAACGCTCAAATACTCAACGCTCAAATACGATTGAAATCACCCTTCAGAAAATGGAGCAGACGCTCCGAGAGTCGTGGACAACGATGGCCGGCCTCTGGCGAGGAAAGCCGAGGCTGTTTAGCCGGCCTTCACGTCTCTCGGAAATACATGCCGATACAGCACGCCTGAATTTTTGATGGAAAAATTATTAAATATTGATATTCGGCTGTAGCTTACGTTGGGCGATGTGAGCACATGGGGGCCCGAAACCCGATCCGGTCCCGGGTCCTTGCTTCACTTCTTTCACATAGTCAAAAACAGACCGGGGCTGCATTTGATGAAAGTTAACCCAGGTTATGCCATGTAGCAGGTCAGCTGGGACAGTGAAGCTCTCAGTAGGGGGGGAGGGCAGAGAGAGAGAGACAGAGGGAGGGAGAGAGAGACAGGGAGGGAGAGAGAGACAGGGAGGGAGGGAGACAGAGGGAGAGAGAGAAGACACGGGGGGGAGAGCGAAAGACAGATCGAGAGAGACAGAGGGAGTGAGAGAGACAGGGAGGGAGACAAAGAGAGATAGAGGCAGAGGGAGTGAGAGAAGGAGGGGGAGAGAGACAGAGAACAAGAGAGCGAAAGACAGGGAGGGAGAGAGACAGGGAGGGAGAGCGAGACAGAGGGGGCGAGAGACAGAGAGAGAGACAGGGGGAGAGAGAGAAAGAGAGAGCAAGGGAGGGAGAGAGACCAAGGGAGAGACACAGAGGGAGAGAGAGAGAGGGGGAGCAAGGGAGAGAGAGACAGGGAGGGAGAAGAGAGAGAGAGAGAGAGAGAGAGAGAGAGAGAGAGAGAGAGAGAGAGAGAGAGAGAGAGAGAGAGAGAGAGGAGTGTTTGCCTTCTCAGCGCTCTAACTGCCATCAGCTCCATTTAGCTTGGGATAAAACACACACACACACACACACACACACACACACACACACACACACACACACACACACAGGTCACCTTGGCTCGGATAAGGTGCAAGACACTCCTAATGTGTCCTCGGCCATTTGTCGGTGGAGCTGTCCCATCTCTGCAGGGACACACTCTGTTGGGACACGAGTGAAAGACGTGTGTGTGTGTGTGTGTGTGTGTGTGTGTGTGTGTGTGTGTGTGTGTGTGTGTGTGCGTGTCTGCTCACTGGCATATCCGACTGAAGAGGACTGAGACTGGCACATGCCAACTGGCTTTTGTTCCAATCCACTTACCCTCCCTTTCTCCTCTTCTCTCGCTCTGCAAAGTGGCCATGTGCATTATTTAACCTGAGCGCCAGTCCGGTCAGATCCAGGCTCCACTCCGAGGAGTCGTCTGGCTGCACCCGTTACCCCCGTCAGATAAATAACGGGGGAAACGGGTGGGGTTTTTCCATTACGGAGAACCCGATCACCGTACTCAGGGGCGCCTCATTATGGCGTCGAGTCAAAAATGTGTTGGCGATTTGGGTGAGGACTGGAGAAGTTTCCGGAGAAAACTCCCTCAAAGAGTGTCGACGTGTGTCGGCTTTGGGGTTTCAGGTATAAGGCAACGAGATACAAGCACAAGCTACACGATGGCGTCGGAAAGCGGCGAAATGCTGCAGATTTGGAAGAACTGACCAGGCCCATTAGCGCTAATGCTGCAACAGTTGCTAAGCTAACTCCCCACAAAGGGCAATAGCTGAAAAGTCAGACTTTACCACGACTACCCCCCCCCTTTTTCTCCCCAGTTGTATGTGTCCAATTACCCCACTCTTCCCAGCCGTCCCGGTCGCTGCTCCACCCCCTCTGCTGATCCGGGGAGGGCTGCAGACTACCACATGCCTCCTCCAATACACGTGGAGTTGCCAGCCGTTGCTTTTCACCTGACAGTGAGGAGTTTCACCGGGGGGGGGGTGTAGTGTAGCGTGTGGGAGTATCACGCTATTCCCCCCAGTACCCCCAGTCCCCCCGAACACGCGCCCCGACTGACCAGAGGAGGCACTAGTGCAGCGACCAGGACATATACCCACATCCGGTTTCCCACCCGCAGACACGGCCAACTGTGTCTGTAGGGAGGCCCGACCAAGCCGGAGGTAACACAAGGATTCGAACCGGCGACCCCCGTGTTCGTAGGCAACGGAATAGACTGGCACGCCACCCGGGACGACACATTTGTGATTTTTTAATGTTCGTGTAAAAGGTCACATATTCGGTTCAGGTTTCATAACAACAGGTAAATTATTTCCACAGATACTTTGACTTTCTCCTATTTTGTCCATTTTTGTACCTGGAACGTTTGTGGGGGTAGGAAAGGAGCTTTAAACCCATTTCTCTTTTTACACTGTTAAGATTTGTAGGTTATCGGACCGTATTATACTGAACTACACTACACTATATACATGCAATTACCTACCACACAATCACACACTCATTTTAATACAGTCCTATGACCTTACGGCTCTTCATACATTAGTGATGTCACCTTGTCCCACACATAGAAACACGTATATGTGCACACACACTTCCTCCCACAAAGCAGGGGGGAAAATTGTCCTTGGCGCTTTAAATCATGTGCCAGATCAACAGCCGTGGGCCTCAGTTTATCCTTAATTCCCCCAGCGGACCAATAGCAGATCATTTTCTAGCCCTGCGGGAGTCCTGATTGATGCATTAATGCATGGAGGACGGGGCGTCGCCACGCATCGTTGGGCTCAAAGCAGGAAAGCTAAGAAGAACTGGGAACTCTCATAAACAGCTGACAGAGAGAGAGAGAGAGAGAGAGAGAGAGAGAGAGAGAGAGAGAGAGAGAGAGAGAGAGAGAGGGAGAGAGAGAGGGAGAAAGAGAGAGAGAGAGTCGCGGGAGGTGGGAGAGCAAAAATGATAATGTGATGAAGAGATATAGAAAGATAGCTTGTGACCATTGAAACCTGACAAGAAAAGGTATAATGAGCTGCGGGTGGGAGAATAAAAGAGGAAAATGACAGAGTGGGAGAATGACAAACAGAAGACTAGAGAGAGAGAGAGAGAGAGAGAGAGAGAGAGAGAGAGAGAGAGAGAGAGAGAGAGACCAGCAGGCTCAGGAGGAGATAGGGAGAAAAAAGCCAATAAATGGACAGGCAGCTCCCTGCAGAGGAAACATTCATACGAGAGATATGGCCTTTTTCTCCGCTGGAGACCAGAAGCGGATCTTTTGACTTCATGTTATATTAATCTCTCAATCTTTCCCTCTTATCTACTGCTCCACATTTCTATACCCTCTTAATGTCTTTTCTCTGCCCCTCTCCATCTCTCACTATCAGCATTTCTATTTATTTTTGTCAAATTTGTCGTCTGCTATGTTTAGTTATCGTCTTTTGTCAAAACATGAAATGAATGAGAGCACACAGGAGTGGAGGAAGGAGGTACTATGAGAACAGATGGGAAGGATGGAAAAAGGAAAGGAGGAGGGGGTTGAGCATCTTCTTTCAGGACAAAGGAGTCTTTTTTGGGGATAGGACAGTGGCTATAAATAAGTTTGTGCAACCTATAACCCCCCCCCCCCATATACAGTGCATCCGGAAAGTATTCACGCCCCTTCACTTTCCCCACATTTTGTTATGTTACAGCCTTATTCCAAAATGGATTAAATTCCTTTTTTTCCCTCATCAATCTACACACAATACCCCATAATGACAAAGCCAAAAAGCTTTTGTAGAAATTTTTGCAAATTTATCAAAAATAAAAAAAGGAAATATTGCATGTACATAAGTATTCACACCCTTTACTCAGTACTTGGTTGAGGCACCCTTGGCAGCGATCACAGCCTCAAGTCTTCTTGGGTATGAAGCTACAAGCTTGGCACACCTATATTTGGGGTATTTCTCCCATTCTTCTCTGCAGATCCTCTCGAGCTCTGTAAGGTTAGATGGGGAGCGTCACTGCACAGCCATTTTCAGGTCTTTCCAGAGATGTTCAATGGGGTTCAAGTCTGGGCTCTGGCTGGGCCACTCAAGGACATTCACAGACTTGTCCCGAAGCCACTCCTTCGTTGTCTTGGCTGTGTGCTTAGGGTCGTTGTCGTGTTGAAAGGTAAACCTTCGCCCCAGTCTGAGGTCCTGAGCGCTCTGGAGCAGGTTTTCATCAAGGATCTCTCTGTACTTTGCTCCATCCATCTTTCCCTCGATCCTGACTAGTCTCCCAGTTCCTGCCACTGAAAAACATCCCCACAGCATGATGCTGCCACCACCATGCTTCACTGTAGGGATGGTATTAGCAAGGTGATGAGAGGTGCCTGGTTTCCTCCAGACATGACGTTTGGCATTCAGGCCAAAGAGTTAAATCTTGGTTTCATCAGACCAGAGAATCTCGTTTCTCATGGTCTGAGAGTCCTTTAGGTGCTTTCTGGCAAACTCCAAGTGGGCTGTCATGTGCCTTTTACTGAGCAGAGGCTTCCGTCTAGCCACTCTACCATAAAGGCCTGATTGGTGGAGTGCTGCAGAGATGGTTGTCCTTCTGGAAGGTTCTCCCATCTCCACAGAGGAACGCTGGAGCTCTGTCAGAGTGACCATCGGGTTCTTGGTCACCTCCCTGACCAAGGCCCTTCTCCCCCGATTGCTCAGTTTGGCTGGGCAGCCAGCTCTAGGAAGAGTCCTGGTGGATCCAAACTTCTTCCATTTACGAATGATGGAGACCACTTTGCTCTTCGGGACCTTCAAAGCTGTAGAAATTTTTTTGTACCCTTCCCCAGATCTGTGCCTCGATACAATCCTGTCTCGGAGGTCCACCGACAATTCCTTTGACTTCATGGCTTGGTTTCTACTCTGACATGCACTGTCAACAGTGGGACCTTATATAGACAGGTGTTTGCCTTTCCAAATCATGTCCAATCAATTGAATTTACTACGGGTGGACTCCAATCAAGCTGTAGAAACATCTCAAGGATGATCAGTGGAAACAGGATGAAACTGAGCTCAATTTTGAGTGTCATAGCAAAGGGTGTGAATACTTATGTACATGCAATATTTCAGTTTTTTATTTTTAATAAAAATAATAAATTTCTACAAAACCTTTTTCACTTTGTCATTATGGGGTATTGTGTGTAGATCGATGAGAAAAAAAGGAATTTAATCCATTTTGGAATAAGGCTGTAACATAACAAAATGTGGGGAAAGTGAAGGGGTGTGAATACTTTCCAGATGCACTGTACGTGTTGAATTACCAGATAGCAGGATAACAGACATACAGGACAGTTACAAGTACCTAGGTATTCCATATGCAAATTAAAACCACGAGGAGGCAGCAAGGAGGTCAGCTACAGCCAAATACCTCCAGAGAGCGAGGCAGATCCAGAGGAGCCAGCTCAATGGGAAGAATAAGATCCAAGCCATCGACACATATGCCCTACCAGTCATCAGATACCCAGCTGGACTAATAAGATGGCCAAAGGAGGAGATAAAGACCACAGATATCAGGACACCGAAACTTATCACAATGCACGGAGGGTTCCACCCGAAGTCCATCAGCCTGAGACTCTACGATAAGCAAAGAGATGGGGGCCGAGGGTTGGTGAGCATCAGAGCCACTATCCAAGATGAAACAAAACACATCCATGAGTACATCAGAAAGAGGGCTCTCCAGGATGAACTGCTGTGTGAGTACCTCAGGTAGCAGATGACAGAGAGTGCGGAGGAAAAAGAAGAGGAGGTATCATGGAGGTATCAAGCCCCTCCATGGGATGTACCATCGACAGATAGAAGACATGGCTGTGGCTAGAAAAGGCTGGACTGAAGGACATCACAGAGGCTCTGATCATAGCAGCGCAAGAACAGGCACTCACGACCAGGTCAGTTGATGCAGGGGTCTACCACACCAGACAAGACCCAAGAGGACTTTCGGTTATGGTGGGACTTCTGGTTATGGTGGCATGCTAGGCAGACGTGCTCCTTTCAGCTCTGCTGAAAAACTTTTAAAATCCTGATTAAAACTCACATTCCTGCTTATAAGCAACAAATCACTAGTTAGATAAAGTGCTGATACATCGATGTCTACACACAAAAAAAGTCGAAGTCTGGACACCAGTCGGTTATAGAAGAGGAAAAAAATATGGAAGCTTCAGGCCAAACGGCAGAGCATGAAGATGAGACCGAAACTCATTGGCCTACTTCACAAGAGGATGAGACAAGTGCTAAACCTGAAACAATCCTATCAACTATCAAGAATATGAAAGCTGAAATATCTGCAAGATTTGATGGCTTAACGGCCGCCATTGAGGGCATGCGTAAAGAAATAAGTGGTTGTACAGAACGTATGACCCAGGCTGAAGTACATATATCTACCGCGGAAGATGATGTAGTATCTTTGCTAGCTAAAGTTAAGTCACTGGAGGCTAAAAATAAGGATTTGGCTGGTAAAGTGGACGACCTCGAGTCTAGATCAAGAAGATCAAACCTGAGACTAATCGGTCTGCCAGAGAAGGTAGAAGGGGTGGATGCATGCACATTTCTCGAAAAATGGATACCAGAAGCACTGGGCATGGGGAACAGTAAGCTGACCCTGGAAAGAGCACACCGAATCGGAGTGAGAAAGGACACGAATGCGCCACCAAGACCAGTCATAACACTATTCCAGAACTACAGGGAAAAGATGCTTGTGATGAACGCAGTAAGGGCAAAGAAACGAGTCCTATTTAAGGATCAGCCTGTGAGGTTCTACCCAGACCTGTCTGCCGAAGTGCACAAACAACAGAAAATGTTCGACACCGTGCGACAGAAGCTTCAAGTCATGGGGACTCGGTACGGCATGTTGTTCCCTGCGCGACTACTGGTAACACGCGGGGGCCAGACACGCATGTTTGGTAGCCCCAGTGACGTGGAGAAGTTTTTTTTTGTTTTGTTTTTTACTTTCTCTCTCTAATTCGGCTCTTACAAAAGCAGTGAGAGATTTAGGCTAATTGCAGAGACAGCTCCCAGAGAAGACTTCTGAGTTACAATTTTTATTGCCTGGGCGTATTGGACTTATCCTACAGAGTGCCCATTTTTCTAATTTATTTTTCTAAATTGTCTACTATGACGACAACAGACGTGGACTCTATCCTACACGGGACTGTCCTGTCTTTTGTCCCGTCCCTTGTAGGCCACTGGGACTTATATGAAGACATCAACAGAACGAGGACATCATAGGCTATGTGAATATAGGTCTTCAGAGTGATTTAGGACTATTATTTTTCCTATAGGTTTGGCCTGGATTTCTTGTATTGACTACAGGACTATATAGCCGATGGAGCTGAGCTGGCGCGTGCCTGTTTCTCAGTGAGATAATAGCCTACGCAAGGTAATCTTAAACAAGTGCAGAAAAGTTGAATTGCTTGCAGTTTCGGAGTTTAGACGTAGTAGGCTGCTACTGATTTGGTTTAATATAATCATTCGTGAGTTAATTTTTTGTTTGATCAATGGCAGTGGATTTTAAGTCGAGCAGTGGTGGGAATAGTATAGCAGGACAATCCTCACGGTCATGTGGAATTGTCAACAGCTGTACCGAGAAGTTGCAAGTAAAGGGAGGAAGGGCCTGTATATTTGGGCTTTGGGTTATGGGGATATATACAATGCAGAGTTCAAGGTTAGCGTTGTTCATGTTTTTAGGTTTGTTTCTCAAGTGTAAAATTCTACTCTTTTCCTATATGGGAATTAATATGTGTGTTGATTACTATGTCAAATGAGGTCAGGCTTAAATTTACATCCTGGAATTGCAGAGGTTTACAGAAACTAAACAAGGTTAAACAGGTGGTACATAGGTTGAAACATATTCATTCAAAGACTGTGTTTCTACAAGAAACACATCTACTGGTACAAGATAATTCCAAGATTAGGAAAAGATGGCAGGGGCGAGTATTTTCAGCTTCTTTCTCTACACATGCATGAGGAGTTATGACTCTCATACAAAAATCAATACCTTTCCACACGCAGAATGTAAGAGGATAAAGTCGGAAGATACTTAATAGTACAGGGTAGACGCCGATCAAAAAGTATGAATTTAGTCAATGTATATGCCCCCAATGATGACGACCCCAAATTCTTTAATAACTTGCTTTTAACCCTTTCAACATTGTCTGGTAATAACATAATCGCTGGGGACTTTAATTGTACATTAAATCCGATTAGAGACTGGTCATCGGGTCCTGATCTGACACATGCAAGGAGTAGGAAGACTATACATCAATTTATGAAAGAGCGGAATTTATGGGATATCTGGAGGGAATTGAAACCGGATGATGTTGAATAGTCATGCTACTCTGCTACTTATCAATGTTACTCTCGCATAGACTATTTTTTAATTTCTGCAGATTTAATCCTAAAATACAGGACTGTATTTATGACAGTATTGTAATTTCGGACCATGCGTCAAACTCATTGTTATACGTAGATGCAGGGTTAATAGGGGGTCCACCGAGATGGCGATTCCAAGCTAGGTGGTTGCAAGATCCCAAATTCTGAAGAGTTCTTGGAGCAATAACTAACCCTCTTTTTTTAGATAAATGCATCTGAGACATTAGCTAGAATCTGGTGGGAGGCATTTAAAGCTTACATTAGGGGTCAAATTATTAATTACACGAGTTCCAAATCGAAAAGAGTCGATCAAATAATGAATCTATTGGATTCCAAAATAAAAGCCCTGGAGAGGAAAATGTTTCAAGATGGCTCTCCGAACATTCACCAGGAATTGTTACTACTGAGGTCTCAGTAGACGAGATGTCTGCTTCTAAGGCGGCAGCGAGCCTTCTGAGGCTCAAACAGACATTTTTCGATCAGGAGGAAAAACCTGTGAAATTGTTAGCCTGGAGGATTAAACAGTTGCAAACTGAGAGAGCCATTACAACAATACAGAAGGAAGATAGAACATTTACAATAGAACCTCTAGAAATAAATACTTCTTTAATTTTTTTTAATGAAAAACTGTATAGCTCTGACAAACTCATTAAATCTAGTTTCTATAAAATACTTCCTGGATGGCCTTGCCATTCCTGTTATTCTGGAGGGAAAGAGTGAGAGGCTTGGGGCGGAGTTGACATTGGAGGATATATCTGGTGCAATAGATCGTATGAAACTTGGGAAAGCTGCAGGGCCAGAAGCCTGCCCATAGATATATACAAGAAATTTAAAGCAAAACTACAACTCCCTCTACTAGAGATGTTTTATGAATAATTCCAAAATGGCTCTCTCCCACCATCATTAAGAGCCACTTTAATAACACTGCTTCCAAAACCAGGGAAACCCAGTGAAAATTGTGAGAACATGAGACCAATAAGCTTATTAAATATAGATGTAAAAATATTATGTAAAATTTTAGCTAACAGACTTCAGGATAAAATACCAGGGATAGTCACAAATGATCAGAATGGATTTGTACAAGGTCGGCAGGGGTTCCACAATGTTTGAAGTATGCTAAAAATTTTACATAGCCAAAAGGGGGCGCCAGATACAGCGCTACTCTCCTTGGATGCTGAAAAGGCCTTCAACAGGGTTGATTGGCCGTATCTTTTCGAAGTCCTTAGACATTTCGGATGCGGGAAAAACTGTAAATGGGTGGAACTGCTTTAAGATAATCCAACTGCTGAAGTGTTGACCAACAACTTGGTATCTAACCTAATTAATATTCGTAGAGGGTGTCGTCAAGGTTGCCCGCTGTCCCCCCTACTGTTTATTATTGCTATCGAGCCCTTCGCAATAGCGGTGAGGGCGCATCCCAGCATTTCAGGTATAACCACAGGGGAGGTGGCACGTCGCATCGCACTTTACACAGATGATGTGATCCTGTTCATCAAAAATCGGGATAAATCTATTGACGAAATTTTAAAATCAATTACAGCTTTCGGTAAAGTATCTGGCTATAAGATCAATCAATCAAAATCTTAAATTTTATTGCTTAATTCGGAAGAAAGAGACAATCCTATCCCCCAGGTGTCTACCTTTAATATAACAAACTGCTTTACATACCTAGGCATACAAATTATACCTAACATAGAGGAAGTGGTGAGGAGGGATCTACGATTTCGTCATGGATTCTGTATCTAACTCAATCAATAGGTGGATGCCCCTGCCAATTTCTTTAATTGGAAGAATTAATGCTCTAAAAATGAATGTACTACCAAAGATACTTCACTTGTTTCAAAACCTCCCTCTACCCCCCCCCCCTTCTGACTTATTCTTAAAATTGAGGGAGTTATTTTCCAAATTTATATGGAACAACAGGCGCCCCAGACTCCGTTTATCTTTACTATACTTATCTTATGACAGAGGGGGGCTCCAGTGCCCTTATCCTCTTTTGTACTACTGGGTTGCTCAGCTGGGACCTATCATGTTTTACTATACAACTAAAGTTGTTCCTAAATGGATGGAGATGGAATCTCATTCGCTTAGGGTACCTCTCCCTATGTATATGTACTCTGCAAATGTGAAAAAAATTAAGAAAACAAACCCCTAACTCCATTGTACAGAACATGATAAATGTCTGGAATGAGGTGCGAAGATATTTGGGTGAAACACACCCTCTGTCTTGCTTCAGCCCATTATGGGGTAATAATAGCTTTATTCCTGGCAGGTCTGATGCTGGTTTCAAAATCTGGGCTGATAAAGGAATATTAAAGGTTGAAGACCTATTTAATCCAGAGAATAATAGTCTCATGTCATTTGAAAATTTGTCTAATAAATATGATATCTCACGTCTATATTTCTTTAAATACTTACAACTCAGAAGTTTCATTACAAAAATTAAAAAACACTCATTAATCCAACCACCTCTCTCCCCTCTGGAGATAATGTTGTCAAGAGACAGTCTTGGAAAAAATATTAGAACCAGTTTTTATGACGTGCTTCTATGTAGTTCGCCCGAGTCCTCCGAAAAGAGGCTTATGGCATGGAGAGAAGACTTACAAGAGGATATTTCGATTGAGGAGTGGAGGGATGCGTGCATAGGAGGTCAAAAACAAACGGCCAACACTCGCCTGAAACTTCTGCAGCATAACTGGTTAATGAGGACATATATTACTCAAGTTAAATTAAACAAATTCAATAGTAGTTTTCCAGATGATTGTACTAAGTGTGAGCAGGCAAAAGGGACTCTATGGCATTGTACATGGCAATGTGAAAAGATACAAATGTTTTGGGAAGAGGTGAGACTCGGGATAGAAGAGATCTTAGCAATAAAACTGACCCCAAATTATTCATCCTTGGTCTGTATCCAAATGGGCATGATATACAGGAAAGTTAGAAAATCTTCTTAAATTTATGTTTGCTACAAGCAGAACGATTAATAGCTCTTTCATGGAAGAACGTTGATAAGCCACAAATAAGTCAATGGCTTAGGGAAATGTCTTTAACCCTACCCTTGGAGAAAATCCCTTACTATATACTAAAAGATAAACAGGACATATCTAAAAAGATATGGGGCCCATTTATGCATTTTATTGAACATAAAGACCTGGGAAATATTTTAGATGAACCAGAAGATGAATGGGGGGGGGGCTGCAAAGTCATTGGGGTTTTTTTTTCAAGGTTTTGACCATTGGCTACCCATATAGAATGTAGGAGAAATTGTATAGGAAAAGAAAACGTTTGTTTTGTGTTATGTTTTTCGTTTATTGTTGTTTTAGTATTTTTATATACACATTTGCTATTGGGATGTATCTTTCAGAAATTGTTTGATATTTCACATGCTGTATACTAAGCTTAGGTACACAGATGCACTATGTGTATTAAATTCCTTTTTGCTTTTGTCCCCAGACGGTATTGTTGTAATGCACATTGTTTTTGTTGTTATTATTGAAAAATCAATAAATATATTGATAAAAAAAAGACAAGACCCAAGATGTAAACTGTGCAAAGACACCCCTGAAACAGTCCAGCATATAGTAGAAGAGTGTAAAATGCTAGCTAGGAAAGCATACACCGAAAGGCGTAACCAAGAGGCTGGGATAATGTACAGGAATATCTGTACTGAATACAGATACATAATCCCCAAATCCAAACTGGAGACACCGCCAAAGGTGGTTGAGAACGGCACAGCTAAGATCCTGTGGGCCTTCAGGTTCGACACTGACAAGCAGGTGCTGGCTAACCAACCAGACATTGTGGTGGTTAACAAGGAACAGAAGACAGCAGCAGTGATGGATGTAGCAATCCCAAATGATAGCAACATCAGGAAGAAAGAGCATGAGAAGCTAGAGAAATACCAAGGGCTGAGAGAGGGAAGAAGTAGATCGGATGTGGAAGGTGAAATCCACAGTAGTCCCACTGATAACAGGAGCACTAGGGGTTGTGACCCCCAAACTGGAAGAGTGGCTGCAGCAGATTCCAGGAACAACATCTGAGGTCTCTGTCCAGGAACAGCTAAGATACTGCAAAGAACCCTCAAACTCCCAGGCCTCTGGTAGAGGACCTGAGCTTGAGGAAGACACACACCACCCTAAAAAGGGTGAGAGGGATATATATATATATATATATATATACACACACACACATATATATGTGAGTCAAGTAAATTCTTTATGAGACAGTACAAGCCTGTTTCATGCCATAAGTAATCATCAGCTGTCAAATGGTGGATCAGGTGTCAAATGATGGATATATATATATATATACACGTGTATGTATGTATGTATGTATGTATGTATGTATGTATGTATGTATGTGTGTGTGTGTATGTATATATATATATATATATAAACCGCTTATCCTGCTCTCAGGGTTGTGGGGATGCTGGAACCTATCCCAGCAGTCACTGGGCGGCAGGCGGGGCAGGCCGCCAGTCCATCACATAGTGAGGAAATTATGGGTGAGGTGTAGAATATGATTTGACCCAGTTAAGGAGAAAAAACAGGTCATAAATATGGGTGAGAACACACACACACACATGCACACACAGGATTGTTGGCATAGGCATCCCCCCCCCCTTCCATTTTAGTTTAAATTTGACTCTGACAACATTTAACTGATGCCGTGTTGCCAATCACCAGGTTAGGAGCCGTTTCACCAAAGCTGCTGCAACCTGTTAAAATATTCTAATCCCCGTACATGATCTGTGTGCATATGAGAGGCAACGCAAACCAACCTGCCGATCAGTGTTGTAATGAACAGCGACAGATCAGCCAGACTTTATAAATTGCCCTGGACACTTGCAGGGAAGTTGGAGATATGTAATGTGATCTCGTTCAGCAGGTAGTGAGATATTACCCGACAGTGCTAAAGACCTGGATGGGTTAAATGCTTCACTCTGAAGGCCGGTCATCAGTCCTTATCACATTCTGCTCACTGTGTTTGTCTGGCGGTCAGTTTCGACTCGCCAGCCAGATATCTGTCATTTTTTGTTTGGCCGGGATCCCCATCTTGCCGGCGGGCCTGAGATTTACCACTCTGTCCATCTGTCTGTGTGGTTGGCTATTTGTCCATCTATCTGGATAGTTGGCTATCTGTCTGTGTGCCCGACTAGCTGTCTGTGTAACTAATTTTTCATCTATCCCTTTGGTTTAATGTCCGCCTGTCTGTGTGGTTAACTGTCCATCTGTCTGTGTGGCCGACTTTCCGTCTGTATGGCTGACAATCTGTCCATTTGTATGGGTGGTTAACTGCCATCTGCCTGTGTGGTTGACTATCTTGTCTATCAGAGTCGGGTGGACAACTGAACTTAAAGTACATCTATTTCTTCTCCCCCACAGAGAACTTCAACTCGGACTGCTTGGTCAACCTCTGACGGAGTAACTATTGACTCTCTTTTTTATAGTGCCTAATTTTCTAAATCAAAGAAATGACAATACCAAGTGCCACCTGCTGGTCTAAATGAAGTGTTGCACCTCCAGTAGCTTTACCTGCACCCTTCCCCTCGTTTATGATCGAGCAGTAAAGGCCTCTGCACACTGATTTGAAGTTAAAACTCATTCAAATGTTCTGGTGATGCTCAATAGCTTCAGATGCTGACGCACCAACAGAAACCAGTCGAACATTTTCAGTATTCAGCATTTCATCTTGCAATCCGAAGGAGCCATTGCTGTCACAGGTCTTAAATTATGGACGCCAAATCTAAAGGTGACATCACAGCAGTCAGCTGAACCACCACGAAAGTCATCCACACTCTGATTGATGTCCTTCCGCTTGGACTACTGCCACTTCATGTATATTGGGATTAGTCAGTCGTCGCTGTCATGTCTGCAACTGGCCCAGAACGCCATAGCCAGGCTCCTGGCAGGTACCTGGAAGAGGGACCATATTACCCCTATACTGGCCTCGCTCCACCGGCTGTCTGTGCAGTTCAGAATTGAGTTTAAGGTTCTCCTGTTTGTTTATAAACACTAAATGGGCTGCCCCCCTCCTATATCGCAGACCTTTTAACCTTCTATTCCACCTCCAGGTCCCTCAGATCGGCTGACTTGGGACTCCTGGCTGTCCCGCGATCTAAACTTAAGCTCAAGGGGGGGACCGCGCCTTTGCGGTTGCAGCCCCTAGACTGTGAGACAGCATACCCCCTCCCTATAAGATCTGCCCCCTCCATTTAAGTCCTGGCTAAAATCTTACTTTTATTCTCTAGCGTTTGAATCCTCCTGAAGTGGCTGATTTCAAGCTTGTGCCTATGTCTACGTGTTGTTGATTCGTGCCTACCAGCTCTGCACCTTGTGGCAGCGTTTCTTGTATTGGTGTTTTAGCTACCTGCTCCGGTCTGTACAGCACTTTTGTCAACGTGGGTTGTTTTTAAATGTGCTCTAAAAATAAATTTGACTTGACTTGATAATGTGATGCTTTATTGATTTGGGAAAAAAAGAGAATATCCCTCCTCCCATACTCTTCAGAATAAGGTCAGAATGCACATTCAGCCACAAAACAGCCTCCACGGAGTTGACAGTGATTCCGTGTATTGGTAACAAACACTTCAGCATCTGTAGTGTTTATGTACAAATTGCTCCAGGGTCTGCACGATGGGATGTGTTGGCCATATACTTATGCTGCAGGCTTTATTTCCCCAAAACTTAAAACGTCAACTCTCAACTTTATTTGACTTCCTTTGGTGTTTCCATACGTGGCACCTGTCAAAACTATGCAGAGACTTCAAAACTGCCCTTTGAGTTTATAATAAAGAAATAACCTCACCTCACCTAGGTCGTCCGTCAGGATGCCCCGCCTTAGGTTTTCGGTTGCGCAGGTTTGTTTAAAGCATGGGGCGCTACTCCACATGCAGTTCTGTGGTTCTCCATAAACTGGAGATTTTGTGCCTTTCCATTGTCAAGATGCATTGATCATCAGTCCCCAGTCCATAACATCAATCCATCGATGAATGCACCCAGGACTACTGTGACCCATAGGAGTAGCAGGATTTATCATCGAGCTTTACTCCTCTAGAGCCGTTGTGTTCTGCTCTGTTGTCTCCTGACAACATTAACAGGATTACCACGAGGACGGTGTGGCTCTTCACCATGCACGGACGGTCATTCACCGTGGAGAGGCAATATTTTGCGCTTCACATGATGCTGGGGTGTAGGGAGACCAGTCTAGGACGCCACGAAAGGCCAACTAGGAAAGGTACTAACTACTCCTATACTTAACCCCTTAACCCATAAAGAAATAAACTTAACTGAAACGACACTTCAGTAGGATGGATAATGGTCGCTGTCCTTGGACTTCAACCTGGGTACAGTCTACTCAACGACTACGTCACGCCAACAGTCTGTGTTTGATGCAAATGGGAATCAAACTCCTGTTGTTAAATGGCTGTAAGCAGATTTCATGGGGTTTTTGGAGAACAATAAGACTGGAACACATTTATCCCATGCCGACTCCCCTATAAAATGGCTAATGTGCAAAGTAAAGCACTCTGTATCCTGTTTGACCCACTTTTTTCCCTGCAAGTCAAGGCTTATCTGTCACACTGGGAAGACGGACACTCACACTGCAAAGACGCCATGGATATCTAGCGTCTAGCGTCTTTACCTTATAAATACTCAAACAGGTTTCGCTCATGTTCTGGACTTTAAAAAGGCGTATAAAAATCTGATGAGCTTTCCAAGAGCACCAGGCCACTTGCATAAGACATGAAGCAGAGCTGTTCCATTAAGGCATCCTTAAACTTCGCTGACACTTTCTCGCCGAGACATAAGATTTTACTCAGTGACTGTCAAAACCAATGGCCGTTTACCCCACCTACTGGCCAAGTAGGTGTCGTCAATGAGTAAACGAATTCGGATTAGTGTGGAAGTAATTTTCAGTGTTCATCACATACTGATGAGCTGTACACTGGGTCTGTTAAGCGACTGGAATGCACCCAAAACGAACTTCCTGCACATTAGTTATGTTTGATGTGTTATTTTGAGGCTGAATGCCTGATTGGAAGGAAACCAAGATGAAATGGGTATTGCACTCAAAAGACTTGTGTTCAGTTTGCCTATATAAACTGTGTGTGTGTGCGCATTTTCTCCCCCCCCCCTTTTCACCCCAATTGCACCCGGCCAATTACAACACTCCTTCGAGCCGTCCCCGTCTCTGCTCCACCCCCTCTGCTGATCCGGGGAGGGCTACAGACTATGACATGCCTCCTCCCATACATGTGGAGTTGCCAGCTGCTTCTTTTCACCTGACAGTGAGGAGTTTCACCAGGGGGACGTAGCGTGTGGGAGGATCACGCTATTCCCCCCAGTTCCCCCTCCCCCCGAACAGGCGCCCTTGACCGACCAGAGGAGGTGCTAGTGCAGCGACCAGGACACATCCCCAACACCCGGCTTCCCACCCGCAGACACGGCCAATTGTGTCTGTAGGGACGCCAGACCAAGCCGGCGGTAACGCGGGAATTCGAACCAGCAATGTGTGTGCATTTTCTATTTGCGTTCTTTTTGCTGAAACTGGACATGAAGCCATTTTCCTCCCTTTCAATCTCTTTCCCTTCCTTTCTTTCTCTCATACACGTACACAAAAAAAGAAGAAGAAAGAAGCGGTGAAAAGTATTGAGGTAGAAAAGCAATAACAGCCTCATTACAAATAATGAAAGGCCGCTAAAGGAATTGTACTACAGCGGTTGTGTGTAGTGGATCTGCTATAGTCTGTTTCATGAACTGTGCTCCACCAACTTGGGAAACATGATGGGTTTCAAAGTAGGCCTAGAGGGGTGCTACAGAAATATTGGCAGTCAGAAGAGGAAGAACAACGGCCATATTTTAAATGAGGCTAGGCAAACAGGCTACACCTTACCCAAACTGGGTTTCCTGTGAACACTAGATCAACACTTTCCTGTTATCCTCTGCGATGAGCATAAATATGTAAATGACCCAAATTTGGGAGATACCTTTCTCCGTTTGCTGCTTTCAGTCATCTTTTTTTTTTACATTTCAGGGAAAGAGCCCTGCCCTATACACAGAGGGACTTAAACAACCAAAAACCAGTCCAGTGACCAGTCCAGTGAGAGAATCCAGACAGCTTCCAAGACCAACAGCATGAAAATCAACTGATACCGTATTAAGAAAGACCAGAGCCAGAGAAACGGTGCACTGTGTTGGTAGAACCACCATCTTGCCAACATGCATGTGCGTTGAGAGATGAGGGCTCCCCTGGATGAAATATATAACTCCCAGCTATAAATTAGATTTTAAAGACAAATTCATCAATGAAATTACATTTTTATCGGCTCAATTTTGATCATTCAAAAGCAAAATCGTCAATTCAACTTAATTGCTCAACTCCATTTTCATCATTCAAGTTGTGAGTTTGACCCCCTGATACAGTACAGAGGTGCCAGTTGAAGAAATAAAGCTCGAGAAAGGGTAAAATGGGAATTTTGTACATTTGGTCATTAAAAAAATGGAGCAAGTTTCAGAAAAAGAAAGAGAAGAAAGGTTGGGAGAAGGAGTCGGATTAAAAGTCTGACATATTGAAATGAAAACGTATCGACTATAGAGACCACAAGGGGAACGAGGGCCTGATAACAACCTCCGATAACGTCTTTTCTTTGTGCGAAACTATCAAAACAGTCACAAAGTCAGTCACAGAAGTAGGACAAGCAAAGACACAATGACATAAACAGCCAAACAAACATGTGAGACGTGAAGGAAGAACAGGGTTATAGAAGTGTGAAACGGGCCAAATACAACGAAAGACGACACTACAGGTCCTCAGGCAGACGGTCGGGAAACCTCAGAGGGCCCCGACGACAGAATGGGAAAGACGTCCGAACATCCGGAAGGGAGGACCAGAGGGAGGGACATGCCTCAGGATCTGCCTGAGCTGGGAAAGAGTAAAAGTCTAGACTGATAAGGAGGGCCAAAAAAGAAACAAGAGCTAAATTCAGCATGACAGTTAAGTTTTAACATGAAAAGATCTCTCTCTCTGTCTTTCTCTCTTGATCTCTCTCTTTCTTTATGGGTGACCGCATGTATGCCTGTGGGTAAGTCTAGGAAGCCTCTGGACTCATGTTGAGTTCAAGACAACTCTGAATTGTTTAAAAAAAATGAGATCTAACTCGTAAAAAAAAAATGTATCGAGTGGTTGTCAAACTCAGAATTCCAAGTTGAAATTCCGGCTCTTTCAGAGCTCTGTTTGTCCCCAATCGGTGACATCAAAGCAAGAAAATGTAAAATATTAATGGAATGAATGGAAAATAATTCTAAACTTTATTTGTATAGCACTTTTCTAAACAGGGTCACAAAGTGCTTCACAGAACACGATAAAACAGTTAAAAATGACACCCCCCCTCCAGAGAAGAACATTCTAAGAGAATAAATTACAAAGTACTAACAAATAAAACCAAAAATAAGAGCAAAAGGGGAAGAGAGCAATTTGCCAATTGAAAGAATTACAAAATAAGAGTAAATACAAAAAATGTATAAATAAAAACAAATATCAAATATCTGTAAAAGCTTTCATAAAAAGAACGGTTTTAAGATGAGAGTTAAAAGAAGCCAGAGACTTGGTTTGCCTTAGTTCAATAGGAAGAGAGTTCCATAATGTGGGGGTTCTAACAGCAAACGCCCTATCACCCTTTGTGACAAAACATGACCTGGGAATAACCAGTAGGGCTCCATCTGCAGATCTTAATAGTCGAGAGGGTGTATACCAGGTCAATAAGTTGGAAATGTATGTAGTAGCAAGACCACTTAAGGTCTTAACAGTGAGCAATAAAATTTTAAAATCAATTCGAAATATAACAAGGGAGCCAGTGTAGGGAGGCAAGCACAGGGTCATGTCTTTTTATCCTGGTAATGAGCAGAGCAGCACCGTTTTGTACCAACTGCAGACAGTAAAGTGCGTTGTAATAATCAAGGCGAGAATAGATGAAAAGCATGTACAACTTTTTGCAGATCAGCAATTGATAAAAATTACTTAATTTTAGCGATTACCTTCAGCTGGAGAAAGCATGGCTGAACATGTTTAATTTGATTATCAAAACCGAGATTAGCACTGAATATTATCCCAAGATGACAGACCACCAAAATACCGAAAGGGCTGATGGAATTTGGGACACCGGACAGAACGACCTCAGACTTACCATCATTAAATTTGAGAAAAATGTCAGATGTCCAGGATTTAATGTCAGAGAGGCAAGCTGTGAGATTTGCTAGACCCCTAGAATCTGTGGGTTTTAGTGGCATGTATAGCTGAGTGTCATCAGCATAAAAATGGTAAAACGTGTCATGCTTTTGAATAACCTGGCCAAGAGGCAGTATGTATATAGAAAACAGAAGGGGGCCAAGAACTGAGCCTTGAGAGATACCACAACTCAACTGAGCCATTGAGGGAGAAGTTACCCAGAACATTAGAAAAGTTCCGTTGGAGAGGTAAGAGCGCAATAAACTAAGAGCCAAGCCCTTGATGCCTACCCAAGTCTCTAAGCGATGTAAGAGGATACCGTGATCGACTGTGTCAAAGGCAGCAGCCGCAGCACTGAAGTCTAAAAGAACTAAAATCGAGCAGTCACCTCTGTCTGCAGCCAGCAGTAGGTCATTAGTAACCTTAACTAGAGCTATATTGGTCTGCTCTAAAACCAGACTGAAAACTTAAAAACACTATTAGTGTTCATAAAAGAAATCATCCATCCATTATCCAAACCGCTTATCCTGCTCTCAGGGTTACAGGGATGCTGGAGCCTATTCCAGCAGTCATTGGGTGGCAGGCGGGGAGACACCCTGGATAGGCTGCCTGGTGATCACAGGGCACACACACACACACAAACACACACACACACATTGGGACAATTTAGTATGGCCGATTCACCTGGCGAAACCCACGCAGACATGGGGAGAACATGCAAACTCCAGACAGAGGATGACCCAGGATGACCTCCAAGGTTGGACTACCCCGGGGCTCGAACCCAGGGCTTTCTTGCCGTGAGGTGACCACGCTAACCACTGCACCACCATGCCGCCCTAAATATATATATATATATAAAAAAAATCAATTGAGATGAAATTACCCTCTCCAAACTTTAAATAAAAAAAGACAATTTGGAGATCGGTCTGTAGTTACTTAAGGACAGGGGATCCAAATTAGGTTTCTTTAGCAATGGGTGAACAATGGCATGCTTAAAAATGTCTGGAAAAGAACCACAGGCCAGAGAATTATTAAGAACTTGCAGAATAACGGGGCTAACAGTTGAAAATACCTCCTTGAGCAGTTTAGTGGGAATGACGTCTAAGATAGAGGAGGAGGAGTTCATATTTCTGATTTATTGACCTGGTATGCACCCTCTCGACCATTAAGATATGCAGATGGAGTCCTGCTGGTTACTCCCTGGTTTCGGTTAGTTAGAAAGTGTGATGGGGCTTTTGCTGTTAGAGCCCCCACACTATGGAACTCTCTTCCTGTCGAACTAAGACAAACCAAGTCTCTAGCTTCCTTTAAATCTCATCTTAAAACTTTTATTTTTATGAAAGCTTTTACAAATGTTTGATATTTGTTTTTATTTATACTGTTTTTACTCTTACTTATTTGGTCTTACTCTTATTTTTGCCTTGTCTGGTTTTATTTATTGTAAAGCACTTTGAAACATTGTTTTATAAAAGTGCTAGATAAATAAAGTTATTGTTGTTATTGTTATTATTATTACTACTATCCATCTATCCATTATCCAAACCGCTTATCCTGCTGTCAGGGTGCTAGGGATGCTGGAGCCTATCCCAGCAGTCATTGGGTGGCAGGCAGGGAGACGCCCTGGACAGGCCGCCAGGCCATCACAGGGCTCCACCAAAGCAACATCTATCAAAATAGTTGGAGACATAGTCCACATTGGTATGTGACCAAGTTTGTCTGTTTGTCCAATTCTTGCTTCAGCTCCACCTCTCTTTACTGCATCTGGGCGACTGGACCCCTTAGCTCCTTGTTCTCTCATTATTATTATTATTATATTGGAGACTGTGCTCTCTAACACTGAAATTGTAATAGGCTGAAATTGGTTAAAAGGAAGAATTAACATGGGGAATGGAAAGAAGGCAAGGGCCAGGCTGGATTTGGGACCTTATTTACAAAATGAGTGAGACATTTTTCGGACAGCTCAACATCAGGTTCAAAAAAAGACGTGGAGGCACCATTAACAACAGAATCCATTACCCTAAAGAGGACTTCGGGACTGTGGCTATTTCTAGATATCAGTTCAGAGAAGGAAGCTGATCTTGCATCCTTAACTGCCTTCTGGTAAATTAACATTTGGTTTTTAAGGGTGTTATGTGCTAATTCGGAGCTGTTGACCTTCTATTTTGGTTCAGATTTTCAACAGTCTTCTGAGGGCACGGGTATGCTCATTCAGCCAGGGGAGGTTATTTGATTTTTATTTCCTAGTTTTAAACGGTGCAATTAGGTCAAGGATGGACAGGCACTGCTCGCTGAATGAACTGAACAGTGCATCTGGACTGAGAGGGCATACAGACGGATTAAAGAATGACGAATTAAAAGCATCACAGACAAAGAAAAGACACTGTTAAGTTTGCTAGATAAAAACCTAGACAAACAGCCTACTTTTAGAAAGTGAGGATATTATTTTAGAAGAAAAATAATGAATATCTCTTTCTCTCTCTCGCTCTACATAACATATTAAACTACCCCTCCACCCAAAAATGTGTTTTCCTTATGTTTGTGTCCCCTAAAATGTCTGGCCTTGACTATACAGTCTTGTATCTGTGCAATGTTTGCCACTAGAGCGCCTCTACTGGAGGAGGAGCTGTCTGTGCACCTCCCTAAAATCGTGAGATTCAAACGTACCCTGGGGAAGCCACATTTGCTATGCCACAAATCCAAACGCCAATCGCCGCCTAATATGCAGATACAAGGCGGGAAAAGAAACCTGAAACCCCCCGCGTGAAGCAGCCTTGTCAGTACAGGATCTCATGACTATTTCCAGGACATTTTATAAGTTTCTGAATTTTTCAGGTGTTTTCCATGACTGGAAAACGAGTCCAAATATTTCCAGGTTTTCCAGGAGACATGGGAACCCTGTGCTAATCCTGCTCTCAGGGTTGTGGGGATGCTGGGGCCTATCCCAGCAGTCATTGGGCGGCAGGCGGGGAGACACCCTGGACAGGCCGCCAGGCCATCACAGGCCCCCCCCCCCCCACACACACCTAGGGACAATTTAGTACGGCCGAGTCACCTGACCTACATGTCTTCAGACTGTGGGAGGAAACCGGAGCACCCGGAGGAAACCCACGCAGACACGGGGAGAACATGCAAACTCCACACAGAGGACGACCCGGGACGACCCCCAAGGTTGGACTACCCCGGGGCTCGAACCCAGAACCTTCTTGCTGCGAGGCGACCGCACTAACCACTGCACCACCGTGCCGCCTGAGAATAGTGTTCAAGTTGAGTAAAATGTCATTGATGGTAAGAGATTTATGGTCTTAAAAGCTAACGTAAGTGCTGTCTCATTAAAAAAACTGCTTGACTATACTGCAAATTTAAATCCCCCCCTGCCTCTCTCTCTCACACACACACACACACACGCGCACACACACACACACACACACACACAATCAAATTATGTGCACATTAATGAACTAGTGTCTCATTTAATGTGATTAGCTCAGTGATTAGATTAAATTTAAACTACTTTAAATATGCGTGATTTATTTTGTCACTTGTTGGAAAAAAAATACACACAACAGGGAGAGCCTCCACCACAAGATAAGCTGCCTCCCAACGTCTTTCATGTGCAGCCAAGAGACCTGGATGTTTGATTGTGTTTTATCATCAATATTTAAACGGTGAAAACAATAAAAACAAACAGAAAAATATCACGAATAGCGAAAAAAGAAAAGGCAGAAAGACAGACAGCCGGTTAGACAGAGGAGAAAGCAGACGACAGCGTAGTGGATGAGGAGGAGCTCCTTGGTGGCAATTGTGAGATGATCTTCAAGTCACAAAGTAATACACACTGAAATATTGACGAGGCCCCTGGGGCCACATGCATTGTTTTAGAGAGAGAGAGACAGACAGACAGACAGACAAGAGAGACAGACGGACAGACAGACAAGAGAGACAGACGCACAGACAGACAGACGGACAGAGAGAGAGGGAGTGAGAGGGAGACAGACAGACAGATGGACAGAGAGACAGACGGACAGAGAGAGAGAGAGAGAGAGGGAGACAGACAGATGGACAGAGAGAGAGAGAGAGAGACAGACAGACAGATGGACACAGAGACAGACAGACAGACAGACAGACAGACAGACAGACAGACAGACAGACAGAGAGAGAGAGAGAGAGAGAGAGAGAGAGAGAGAGAGAGAGAGAGAGAGAGAGAGAGAGGGGGAGACAGACAGACAGATGGACAGAGAGAGAGAGAGACAGGCAGACAGACAGATGGACAGAGAGAGAGACAGACAGACAGACAGACAGATGGACAGAGAGAGAGACAGACAGACAGACAGACAGAGAGAGAGACAGACAGACAGACAGACAGATGGACAGAGAGAGAGACAGACAGACAGACAGATGGACAGAGAGAGAGAGACAGACAGACAGACAGATGGACAGAGAGAGAGAGAGACAGACAGACAGACAGATGGACAGAGAGAGAGACAGACAGACAGACAGACAGACAGACAGACAGACAGACGGACAGATGGACAGAGAGAGAGAGAGAGAGAGAGAGAGACAGACAGACAGACAGACAGATGGACAGAGAGAGAGAGAGAGAGAGAGAGAGAGAGAGAGAGAGAGAGAGAGAGAGAGAGAGAGAGAGAGAGAGAGAGAGAGAGAGAGAGACGGATGGACAGAGAGAGAGGGAGAGAGAGGGAGAGACAGACAGACAGATGGACAGAGAGAGAGAGAGAGAGACAGACAGACAGATGGACAGAGAGAGAGAGAGGGAGACAGACAGACAGATGGACAGGGAGACAGACATACAGAGAGAGAGGGAGAGAGAGGGAGACAGACAGACAGACAGATGGACAGAGAGAGAGAGAGACAGACAGACAGATGGACAGAGAGAAACATTTCAAATGTTCTACTCCTGGATGAGAAAGAACAATGGCCGCTTATTTTAGGAGAGGGACCAGGGTCACACCTTGTGGCAAGGCACTGAACCCTTAACTGCTCCTGATGAGCAGGTTGGCACCTTGCATGGCAGCCTCCACCATCGGTGTGTGAATGTGTGTGTGAATGTGTGTGTGAATGTGTGTGTGAATGTGTGTGTGAATGGGTGTGTGAATGGGTGAATGTGAGGCGTACACACACTGTGTTTACATGCACAGTTAAGTCGAGCTACGGTTATAGCTTGATTAAACCATGTAATTGGGCTACTGTCGTTGTCCCAGTATACCGGGGGAGAATCGATTTATTGACAGAAGTATTTCCGACCCCGGTACAGTAGGTGGCGATATGCCCCCTTTCACCTGGTTGCTATTGTTTTTTTTTTGTTTTTTTTTTTTAATGTTCCTTTTTCTCCCCAACTGTACCCGGACAATTACTCCACTCTTCCGAGCCGTCCCGGACGCTGCTCCCCCCACACAGGCATCCCGACCGACCACAGGAGGCGCTAGTGCAGCGACCAGGACACACACCCACATCCAGCTTCCCACCCGCAGACACGGCCAGTTGTGTCTCTTGGGACGTCAGACCCAGCCGGAGGTAACACGGGGATTCGAACTGGCGATCCCCATGTTAGTAGGCAACAGAATAGACCGCCATGCCACCCGGACGCCCCCAGCTGGTTGCTATTGGACCTTCTTCCGGTTGACCTGTTGCGTCACATATACCAAACAAGTGACAAACAGGTTAGCAACTACAGATCACGCGCAGAACGCCCAGGTCAGTTCGGGGCCGAGTGAAGCGTAGACATGCCAGAGTAAACCGACCCCCAACCGCTTTATCTAGGTGTGCTAGTCCGACTTCCAGAAATTCGATTTAGTAGGATATCAGTCCGACTAACACGTTTACATGTATTTTAAAAGTCCAGTTTTAGTCGCACTAACACGATAGATCGACTCGAGTGGTGGGCAGACCAGAAAAGCTCTGTATGAAAGCCGTCCATTTACCATTTAGAGACAGAGAGCGAGCGAGAGAGAATGTGAAAATGTGTGCGTCGTTGTTTGCTTACAGACCTGAGGGTGTGCGTGGTGTGTGTGTGTCTGTGTGTGTGTGTGTGTGTGTGTGTGTGTGTGTGTGTGTGTGTGTGTGTGTGTGTGTGTGTGTGTGTGTAAGACAGAGAGGGAGGGACAGTATGTTTGCATGCCATAATCCTGCCTACACCATGTTCCAAAGCAATTACACTGAGTTTTCTGTACACACTTACACTCTCATAAATAAAGCAGCGTTCATACATGGAGAGGGAACAGGAAGTGAGAGAGCGGACCCATATGGCTAAAACCTTTGGCTCTCTGTGTGTGTGTGTGTGTGTGTGTGTGTGTGTGTGTGTGTGTGTGTGTGTGTGTGTGTGTGTGTGTGTGTGTGTGTGTGTTTGTAAATCCAGGGATGTGTGTTTACACCTGTGCAAGAGTATGTGTGTTTGTGCCGTTGTTTGTGCTCGTTTCTTTATATCTATATATGTATATCTATATCTATATCTATATCTCTCTCTCTCTATATATATATAGATAGATAGATAGATAGATAGATAGATAGATAGATAGATAGATATAGATATCTGTCTATGTCTGTAGCCGTATTTCTGCGTTTACATCAGTGAAGCTCGGCTGTGTTAAGAGTTCTGAGAGTGGAAGGGCGGATGCTTCAAGAGGAGTAGAGGAGAAACGAATGGATTGAACAAAAACACGAGATGAATAAATACAGGTAGAGGGACATAAAGGAAGAGAGAGAGGGACAGGTGGAGAGAGAGGGGGAGAGAGAGAGAGGGTGTGAGAGAAGATGAGGGAGAGAGAGGGTGAGAGGTTGACAGAGAGTAAGGGTGAGAGAGAGAGGGTGAAAGAGAGAGAGGGTGAGAGGTTGACAGAGAGTAAGGGTGAGAGAGAGAGGGTGAGAGCGAGAGTAAGGGTGAAAGAGAAAGAGAGAAGGAGCAAGAGAGAGAGGGTGAGAGAGGATGAGCGGTTGACAGAGAGAGAGTGAGAGTGAGCATGAGAGAGAAAGAGAGGGTGTGAAAGAGACTGAGGGTGTATGAGAGAGAGAGAGAGAGAGGGTGTGAGAGAAGATGAGAGGTTGACAGAGAGTAAGGGTGAGAGAGAGAGGGTGAGCAGGTAAGAGAGAGAGGGTGAGAGAGAGAGAGGGTGAGAGAGCGAGAGTAAGGGTGAAAGAGAAAGAGAGAGGGTGCAAGAGAGAGAGAGGGAGCAAGAGAGAGAGGGTGAGAGGATGAGCGGTTGACAGAGAGAGAGTGAGAGAGAGAGAGTGAGCGTGAGAGAGAAAGAGAGAGGGTGGGCGAGAGAAAAAGAGAGGGTGTGAAAGAGAGACTGAGGGTGTATGAGAGAGAGAGAGAGGGGGGGGGGAGGGAGAGAGGGAATAGAGGTTGGTGAGAGAAAACCAGGCCCCTGCACCATCTCCAGGGAATTGCACTGTGGGAAAAGTAGTTCACACCCGTCTCAGACTTCACAAGCGAGCGCACAACTCTGGCGCCAGGCGAGCCGAGCGGCTCTCCGTCAGCAGCCCGGCCGTGTAGCGCCGCCCGTTCCCCCCCTTCACCTCTTCCCTCATACCCGCCTAAAAACCGTGCCCGTATTCCCCTCTTCAGTCACTCTCTAGCTCACTCACCATCGCTGCCCGATCTGAGTCAACCCTGCACATGTGCGAGACTGCGAGGGTCCGCCTCGGAGGCTGTGCATCCACGGACTGACAGGCAGAACGGTTTTATTATTAGGTAGATTTTTTGGCTTGAGCGCTCTGTAATTAAAACTTTTCTTTTCATATTTCCCGTTCAATCGACTTGGGCAAAAAATCCCGTTCAATTGACTTGGGCAAAAGTCTCCCTTTTTCTCCCCAATTGTACTTGGCCAATTACCCCACTCTCAATCAAAGACCTGTAGGTCAGGTGAATCAAAGACCTGTAGGTCAGGGGAATCAGCCGTACTAAATTGTCTCTAGGTGTGAATGTGAGTGTCGGCCCTGTGATGGTCTGGCGGCCTGTCCAGGGTGTCTCCCCAATGACTGCTGGGATAGACTCCAGCATCCCCGCGACCCTGAGAGCAGGATAAGCAGATTGGATGGACGGATGGACGGATGGAAAAATGTCCAGATTAGCACTTGGGTGAAGAGCAGGGGAGCCAGTACTGTTGACTGATAATAAAGTCATCGGTATATGAGAAATAGAAATGGAAATTGTTCTACTGTGCCGAAACTGATTCGCAATTCGAAGCATGTCAACATGGAGGGGTAGAGACCTGAGACACGCCGACTGACTTATTTCCTCTTTCAGAAAGTGAGACAGAGGTTCTGGCTTTTTTCTTTTTTTTCTTTTGTTGGTGAACACCCTATGCGGAAAAACAGCGCACATCCCCAAATCTCTTGACTTACTTCTCATCTGAGATATTCCCAGGTGTGCAGATCTTCTCTCATCCGGTATTCTTCGCTACTTTTAGTCTTCATTTCTACTCCGGGACGCCGAGTTCACGTCCTCCTCTAGTTCGACACATCAAATTTCTCACACGTGCAAACTAACTTTGCAAACAAGAAGAAGAAAAAAAAAAAAAAACTTGAACCGGAGTGTAACTTTAGGTAGTAGGCAGGTGCTTTTTAAAAAGGAGTTAGGAGAAGCGAACTCCTCCGTCCTCCCTCTGTCGATTTTCATCTCTTTTGGGCCCTTCCTTAGGCAATTACACAATTGTGCAGAGGTGCACTTTTCACCGAGTAAGGATTTCTGACTTAATTCTTGTTCCTCTTGTTCCCAGAGGTCAAACTTATTGGGGAGAGGGAGAGGGAGAGGGAGAGCGAGAGAGAGAGAGAGAGAGAGAGAGAGAGAGAGAGAGAGAGAGAGAGAGAGAGAGAGAGAGAGAGAGAGAGAGAAACTTGTGGTCCTTTTCAGAGTGGTTACAAGTTGCTGCGTCAGCTGTTCTGACAAGAGTGAGGAGGCGAAAAAGGCGAAGGAGCAACATCACCCGATGGTCCTAGGAGCGGAGGTCGGGTAATTACTGACACCCACGCCCCCACCCGGCCTGCTGTTATAATCAATCTCTCTCTCACCCCCTGCTGGTCTAATGAGAAGCACAGGGGTGGACAACGTGGTGCGGTTGAAGTATAGCTGACCCTGTTGTGAGGAAGCAGCTCTGTCAGGTCCCAGGGATGAGGCTCGTCCCAACGTCACCAGCGCAGCAGAAGACGCTAGCTAGGAAGGGTAATAACATACGCACGCACACATCCAAACACACACAGAGGGGCATTTACTGGAACACACACTACAGACAGCTTTTATATTGCATTTTAATAAACACGTACAATAGTCATCAACATAGATGCTCGAGCAGCGGCGCACACACACAGCCACCCATACAGACAGGTGGACTCGCACCTTCATGTAAGTGATTACTCTCCACGGGAAAAAACAACAACAACAGCATCTAGTCCAGGAAGAGAAGAGAGTAATTAGCAGAAATGCTTATTTAAACAAGTGCGAGGGGAGCGGTGAGGTGAAGAGAGGACGTGGGGGACCCGGTGAAGTAATAACGCTCTTAATGATGAGGAGACTATTAACAGGGTGTGGAGAGACTCGCAAGGGCAGACGCAAAACTTTAGCCAAAGTGGCAAGAGGCCCCCTGAGCATGCAGCTCCATGTGTGAGTGTGTGTGTGTGTGTGTGGAATATGGGCTCAAGCCCTCTAAGAGTTGGTGCTGGCCAAAATCAATAAACAAATCTTGTTTGAACGAATCATTTTTTATTTCTTTTTTTTTTAATAAACTTATTTCCGATTTTTCCCTTTTTTCTCCCAATTTTAGAGGCCAATCGAGCCCTATTTTAATTCAAACACCCACCCTCCTACTGCATGCGCTTGCCAACTGCATCTCTCTGGCCGGCAGTCTCGAAGGAGACGCCTCCCCACTTTCGTGACAAGGCGACTCCAGGCCGAACCACTGTTTTTTCTGACACACCCAGAGACGCATTCACGTGACGAACGCAAGCCGACTCCGCCCCCCTCCCGAAGACAGTGTTGCCAACGATTGCTGCTTCATCGAGTCTGGCCATAGTCGGATCTGACGAGACCGGGGCGCGAACCTCGGTCCCCAGAGGGTAACTGCATCGACACAAAGCTGATGCTTAGACCGCTACACCACCGCGGACCATCATTTTTTATTTCAATAGGTAAGGTAAGGTTAGGTATATGGTAAAGGAAATTAGAAACTAAGAAAGGAATACATATACTTGTGACCTCTTAGGCCGGTTGAGATTTGCACAAAAGGTTGACAGAGAGTTGAGTACCGCTTCCCATGTGGGAAGACGGCGGCGCAAATTCACGTTTGCAGCGGCCTCACCCAGTACCGTCCCCGCAGTGTCTTTGTCCACGTCTGTGTCTGAGTTTGTGTCTTCGTTTGATGGCTGGGAGAGCTGGCGCTGGATCGGCTGGGAGAGCTTGGTCTGCTGTGTCCTGTGGGCCAAGGGACCATGGCCCTGCCTGGAGCTGTGCCCAAAGAGGTAACACCGAGGGCAGTCTTGACGGGATGCGGCAGCAGGGCAGGCTAAGCTAACTGCTAGCCCATGCAGACCGGCAGTTCCGATAACACTGAGGGTGGTCTGGCGGCGGCCTCGCGTAGCCTTGACTGTGTTTTTAGTGTCGTCGTGTGGAGTACGGGGAGGTGTGTCGAAGGTGTCTGGCTGGGGGAGCTAGCGTTGGATCGGCTGAGGGAGCTTGGTCTGCTGCATCTCTGGGCCCAAGGACCACGGCCCTGACCGGAGATTTGCCCGAAGAGGAAACACCGAGGGCGGTCTGACAGGATGCGGAAGTGGGGCAGGCTAAGCTAACTGCTAGCCCATGCAGACCGGCAGTTCCGACAGTCATCCTGGCTGGTGTTCGTTCTACTGGACAGCGATTTATTTATTTATTTAGTTTAGATATATATGTTAGTTTGGATATTTGTGTTCTTGTAGCTCTTGGATATGTGTTTCTGTCTTTGTGCTGCACTGCCGTGGGCTGGGGTAAATGATGTTTCGTTTCATTTCATGTGCGCAAGTGCATGAAATGAAACGACAAATAAAGTGTTTCTGATTCCGAGTCGAAAGCCTTGACTGGTCACTCAACTGCTGCAACGGTATTTGAAGAAGTTTTCCATCTTTCCACCATGAAGCTGTTTAAATGTGTCCATTTTTGTTTTACACCTCAGGTCATTAAATGAGATGCCTCCCCCCCCTTCCCCAGAGCGCATCGATAAACACCAAGGGGCCATTGAGACGTGCTGCATACTAAGTGCATCCAGTGTTTCCTAACAGATTCCGGCTTGATTACTGAGCTAAGCTGTCTTTGTCAACTGGGTTTTTTAATGCCAGGGTTTCCATTTTTACTGCTATGATGACAGACTGGACAGTATGAAAACGTGCTTGTCAGATACTCCACTAATATGTGAAAGTACATAATTGAGGCCAGACCCCATCATGTTGCGGGCTTCCTGAATCAACATAAGTGCCATAGGGAAAGACAACTTCCCTGACCCGTTACTTTCCCTTTAGCCCTACCCCTCATTTCAGAGTGCCCTCGATTAAGGACGTACAGGCCCTTCAGAATGACACTTCGAGGGGTCGGGGGAAAGCTAACTATGAAATAGGACACCACTCTGACTCATTTAATTTGATAATCTTATTGGGTAAATAGGTGGTGAAACTTGTGGTGAAGAGGGAGCTGAGCCGGAAGGCAAAGCTCTCAATTTACCAGTCAATCTTCATTCCAGCCCTCACCTATGGTCATGAGCTTTGAGTAGTGGCTGAAAGGGTGAGATCGCGGCTACAAGCGGCTGAAAGTAGTTTCCTCTGTAGGATGTCTCTACTCAGCCTTAGAGATAGGGTGAGGAGCCTGGACATCTGGAGGGAGCTTGGAGTAGAGCCACTGCTCCTTCGCGTCGAAAGGAGCCAATGGAGGTGGTTCAGGCATCTGATTAGGATGCCTCCTGGGCGACTTCCTTTGGAGGTTTACTGGGAGGAGACCCCGGGGTAGACCCAGAACTCACTGGAGGGACTACATGTCCAGTCTGCCCTGGGATCCCCCAGGAGGAGCTGGAGGGCGTTGCTGGGGAGAGGGGCGTCTGGAGTGCCCTACTTGGCTTGCTGCCACCGCGACCCGACCCTGGAGAAGCGGCTGAAGATGAGTGAATGAATGAATGAATATTGGTTAACATATTCACATTTGTAAATGGAAAGTTATTAAACCTAATTTTGCTATTTGTTTAAATCCATGAAGTGTTAAGAACATGAACAAAAAGAACAAGAAAATATGTGAATGCATGTCTCAATGTCTTATTCTGACACATTTCCTGCTCCTTCAATCTGATTTGATTCTTTTTTTTCTTGAATGACATCATCAGTGTCTTGTTTTATTTATTTTTTGGGACATTAACCCTAGTTATTTAGTAGTTGTTGATATGTTTTATGTTTTCCATGGTGTCACATGTTCCCCGATTCGTCATGTAAATGTAATCTATCAACATCCTACAAAGAAATTTTTGTATGATGTCTGTCATGACGAATCAATTACATAATCTATTGTATTCACATTAAATTAAGATGTTCCAACTGAATTTACATTTTTTTGCATAATTATTTACAAAAAAAACGTTTGTAAAATGTCTTTACAGGCACTGGCAGCCATTTTCAATTTACTTCAGCCACAGTTCAAAATGCGTTCATTCAACCACTCGTTTTCAACCATCGCCGGTTTCGAATCCCCGTGTTACCTCCGGCTTGGTCGGGCGTCCCTACAGACACAATTGAGCATGTCTGTGGGTGGGAAGCCGCCTGTGGGTATGTGTCCTGGTCGTTGCACTAGCGCCTCCTCTCGCCAGTCGGGGCGCCTCTTCAGGGGGGAGGGGGAACTGGGGGGAATAGCGTGATTCTCCCACGCGCTACGTCCCCCTGGCGAAACTCCTCACTGTCAGATGAAAAGAAGCGGTTGGTGACTCCACATGTATAAGAGGAGGCATGTGGTAGTCTGCACCCCTCCCCAGGTCAGCAGAGGGGGTGGAGCAGCGACCGGGACGGCTCAGAAGAGTGGGGTAATTGGCCGGACACAATTGGGGGGAGAAAAGGGGGGGGTCAAGGGATACAATCCTCATCCCATAACCATGAAGAGTCATAAAAAAGTGACAAAAAGAACAGAATACCCATTGCCTCATTCTCTGCCATAGAAATGTCAGGGACAAAGAAAATGTGCACAATGGAAAGTAAGCACTACGTCTTCAGCCCTGTATTTGCATTCATGACATTATGGGTGTACAGTAAATATACATGACAATTTTCCTCGGCATTGTGAACATATTTAGATAAAGCCTCATATACAGAGCAAGGTGGGGTCAGCCGACATAAACGTGCAGCCGAGACCTTCATTACCTCTTCATCAATGTCCTGGTTAATCAAGATCCTTGCCACAAAATCTAATCAAAGGTTCCTTTTTATGACCCGGGCACCCAAATTAAGTGTCTCAAAATCTAATTTGGACCTTCATCTGAATAAACATTTACAAGAATAATTTTAACAGTTTCCAGGTGAAACAAATCACACTGTGAAGGTTATTTGGGTACTCTGATCAGATGTGGGGGGGATTTTCTCTTGTGGTTTTGAGGTTTCAAATGTAAACATGATGCACTTCCAGCGAACTGTATTTAAGCATGTAATACGATCTGGTGCAGGAATAGTATAATTTGGAAGGGAGAAAACATGGGAAAAAGGACAAAAAAGGTCTAAATCTCTCGTCATGTGCATGCGTTGTGTATTTGTGTGTAACCACGTATTTTTGTGTGAGCCTATGCGTGTATGAATAGTTGTTTCAAAAGCAGATAATGCGTCTCTAGCTGTTGCTCATTCCCTTTTGGAATCCAAGATAGGGTAAGAGATGGGCCAGCACGGGGCGGCATGGCTCAGGAGACAGACCGGGTCATAATCGGAAGGTTCCTCGTTTGATCCCCGGCTCCTCCAGAGATCAATGTCAAAGTGTCCTTGAGCACAGCGCTGAACCCCTAACTGCCCCTGAAGAGCAGGCTGGTGCCTTGCATGGCAGCCATCAGTGTATGAATGTGTGAATGTGAGGCATACTGTAAAACACTTTTGAGTGGTCGGTAGACTAGAAAAGCGCCATATAAATGCAGTCCATTTACCATTTACCATAAGAGTGAGAATATTTTTGATTGGACGATTAAAGTTTTATCAACATTCATAGAGGAGTCCCATCATGGCCTCTTGATGATCAATAAATATTGATGGGGGATCATCAATTATTCATTAAAAGCTGGAAAAGTGACAGATGACACACACACACACCCCTCAGAGGTTAAAAGCCTTGATGCTCGCTTACAAAAAAGCAACTAAAACGGCTCCCGCCTACCTGAACACCCTCATTCAGGTCTACACTCAGTCCCACTCACTACACTCTGCCAGTGAAAGGTGCCTGTCCCTTCTGCCACAACGGGGCCCTCAGTCACTAGCTAGACTCTTCTCTTCTGTAGTTCTCCGGTGGTGGAACAAGTTACTAAACTCCATTCAATCCGCTGAGTCCCTCTCCATCTTTAAGAAGAAGCTAAAGACCCAGCTCTTTCTCCAGCACCTCCACACCTGATGGTATTAAAAAAAAATTGCTTCTATGCACCCTATGCATTGCCTTTGTGCACTGCCTGTTCACACTTATGTCCTATCGGGCTTGAACCTGTTTTTTTGGCACTTACTTGCGTCGCTGTCTCCTGACTATATCCTTGCTTGTGTTGTATTAACGCTCAGATGTGCGTCGCTTTGGATAAAAATGTCTGCTAAATTAAATTGTAAATATTGTAAAAAGAGATGCTATCATCTGCTGTTTACCATATTTTTCCAAAGAAGCGACATCTCCATGCCTCTGTTTCAGCTTATTCTTAGCTTTGCTCCGTTACCAGGGACAAGAGGATATTTTGTGAAAGGACCATTTGTGCAGAAACAGTTTATGCACAAGGTCTAGCTCTCATGAAGTAACAGACAGATGACATGTTTTAGGTAAAATTTCAAAATTGAAAGTAGACATTGGAGAAACAGCCAAACCTCAGATGCAGTTGAAACAGGGCTGATACTGCCCCGCAGTCAACAATGAGTAGAATAATAGACCAACACTTCATTCCCTTACACATACTCAAGGTGTCATGGGACCTTACAGAGTTCATTCCGCTCCACATATAATGTGTGGATTTTTAAAAAGGCCTATGACCATGTTTCTTGTGGGGTAGTCTGTGAGAAATAGTGTGGTGAGATAGTGTACTGGGTCATTTATGCAATCTATTCTGTCCTTAGACATTTGTGAGAGCTGAGCTCACATTATTGTTGGTTAGACAGGCAGGCTTGATCAAAGTAAGCATTGGATTGTGACAAGGATGCACCTTACACCCTTCCCTGTTTGTTATTTTAATTATCTTTTTCTTTTATTCTGTAAGTAGTTTTTACTGTTTTACCAACATATTATGCAATAACTTTTCACCATAGGGTTTCACGACGAAGAAAAAAATTGCAAGACTGCAAAAGGTAAGAGTGGTATGTTCTGTACTCTTTATTCATTCATTTCAGAGCACAAATTATTGTATATGCCTCAAATGTCTAAGTTTTATTTGTCTCACTTCAGAAGAAATCAAGTTCAAAAGAAGCCAGACAGATGTACCACTGAGATACTGGGGCTGCATCAGAGCACGTGGTTGGCATCTATTCATAAACTGATATGCGTTGCCAATATGGTAAGAATACACTAAGGGTTAATAATGGGGGGGTGGTACTAAGGGAGAGGAAGTTTTTGATTTTCATGGACAAGCTAACAAGGCTCAGCAAAGGTCTGAGGAGTATCCAGCTTGGCGTTATCATGATAGCATCTCTGCTGTTCTTTGTTGGTTGAAGAGGAGGAAGAAGAAGAGGAAGAAGACCCTTTCCCTCATTTGCACACTTACACACTCGGCAGCTATCACACATCTATTGGTCCTGGTAGAGGAATCCCCCCTCTGATGCTCTTCCTGAGGTTTCTCCCATTTTTTTTTCCCCTTAGGAAAAGGTTTTACTGCAAATCTCATCTGAATTAAATTAAGTTAATTAACTTTCCTTTATTAACCCCCTTGGGGAAATTAATTTCCTGCAAATTAACCCATCCTAGCTGTGATCTGTGTAGCTATGAGCAGTGGGCTGCCACCTTGATGCTGCGCCCGGGGGCCAACTCCAGTTCTTTTCCCACTGCCTTGGTCAGGGGCACAGACAGGAGTATTAACCCTAACATACATGTCTTTCTGATAGTGGGGGAAACCAGAGCACCTGGAGAAAACAAAAACCCACCGCAGACATGGGGAGAACATGCAAACTCCAGACAGAGGATGACCTGCGATTACCCCATGGTTGGACAACCCCGGGGTTCGAACCCAGGGCCTTCTTGCTGTGAGGCGACAGCGCTAACCACTTGAATTGAAGGGTCTAAGGAGAGAGGGTGTTGTGTGACATCATTTACTGCAAGTATCTGCTTCTCGCTGTGTGAATGTGAGGCCCTCTGAGACCATAATGGGGATTTTGAGCTGTACAAATAAACTTAAAATTACTTTATTATGCATACAATCACAAATTTGTTAGAGGTACATATGAACTTGTGATTTCTTAGTTGTACAGTTCCACTGACTCTAGCATTAAAAGTGAGTTACTAACTCCTCTGTAGTAGATTCATGGAGCGAGCTCCAATGCAGACTCGCCACTCATCATTTGGATTGGTGGCAAGGGGTTTTTTTGGGGGGGGGGGTGTTGTGTACTTTTCTGTTGACAAATCTATTATCCTGACGCTGTCAGCATTCTGCCACTGTCCTCATGCCCCAGCCACTGCAGTCACCTCAGGGATATAATGGATGTGTGTGTGTGAGACAGAGAGAGCGAGAGAGAGAGAGATAGCTCTCCCCAAGGCGCCTTTACCTTAAATGACCTCATATCAAAGTGATGCAATGAGCAGTAAGATTGATACTACACGTGGGCTTAACTGTACTCCCTCACCCTCACTCTCTCTTTATTTCTATCTTTCTCATGCATGTTTGTGTGAGTGTGTGTATATTATGTGTGCGCACGTGTATGTTTGTGTGTGCATATCCATGTATATACAGCGACACTGTCAATGTGATACCATTCTCCTGTCAGAGAATAGGAGATGCTGCTTGTGGAGGTTATTTAGAAGCCCCCAAGTCGCCTGAATGTTGGCAGTAGATGATTAAACTTCATGAGGTGCTGAACGTTTGCACTTTAGGTAAGTGATACACTACATGGCCAAAAACACGTGGACACCCAAACACCATACGCATATGTGTTTGCTGAACATCTCATTCCAAAACCATGGGCATTAACATGGTGTTGGTCCCCATTTGCTGCTATAACAGCCTCCACTCTTCTGAGAAGGCTTTCCACTTGATTTTGGAACATGGCTGCAGGGATTCGCTTCCATTCATCCACAAGAGCATTAGTGAGGTTGGGCACTGATGTTGGGGAGAATGGCTGGTTCGCAGTTGGCATCTCAGTTCACTCTAAAGGTGTTGGATGGGCTTGAAGTCAGGCACCGTAAGGTGGTGGTGGATGGTGGTGGTGGTGGGGGGGGGGTTGAGCCATGAAAACTGAAGGCCACAGAGTTCGGCAGGGGACTACTCTATCCAAGTCATATCGGAATCCCGAGAGAGCCCGGTGAACGGTCTGGGAGTAGAGTAAAATCCAAATCCATACAAGACAGCAAGTCCTGGTAAAAGAGAGATCAGTCCAGGCGAGAAGATATGGTGAAGATACGCAGGCAATTTGCTTGGTAAATCGGAGGCTGGAATCCAAAAACAAACTTGAGGGGAGAACTGTATGACTATTCAGCCGGTAAACAGGTCAAGGCGTATGGTACAGTCAACATGGTTCTCATCCCTGCTAGTATGAATGAATTGGTAGAGTCCACAGAAAAACAGACAGGTCTTAAAATAATCCTCAGCGCTCAGCAAGCAGACTGAGCAAGCAGCAGACAATAAATAAACAAATAAATGAGCAAACCCTAAAGTTGAAACGACAATGAGCAATACCAACTCATAAATATGACTTAAGATTTCGAGAGGAGAGGCGGAAGCCAGCGCACGCCAGCATACTCACAACCCGGAAGTCTTCCCTAACCATCACCTCTTCTTCTTCTTCTGCTTTCGGCTTGTTCCCTGTTTCCCAGGGGTCGCCACAGCGGATTGGATAGTTTCCATCAGTACCCCGTACGGGCACAGCACCAACGGCGGTCGTTGTTAACCTGGGCCTTGACCGATCCGGTATGGTCTCGAGAATCCACATAATAATTTGGCAAAATGTTATGTCGGATGCCCTTCCTGACACAACCACTAACCCTATGGGTGGGGGCCCAGGTAAAGCGCTGGATGCCATCCCAGTATTCACGGACTTGCGTCCATGTCTGTCGCCATTTCCCTAACCATCACCAAACACCTGATATTACAGTACGTCCTCTCAAACTTTTTGATAAGCGAGCTGCAATTTTAGGGAAAGCCTGCTGGTGGAGCGCTTCCAGATTTCTATCTGGCTAATGTCAGGTTTTAATGACAGACGTAACACAATGTGGATAAAACCAAATCCGGATAAAAGTATAAAAGTCACATGAAATGCAAAGTGTAAACGGGGTCAGTTTCATCGGTGGTGCCAATAATTGTGTTGGTGTTTGACTCCAAATATCTGGGCACTGGAGTCAAACGCCAACACAATTACCAGTATCACCACAGATTTAATTAAGTTAAATACCGATGACAATCTCCACTGGTGAGGAAGGTAATAAAATCTGTGTGTGTGTGTGTGTGTGTGTTTGTTGCAGGTGGGTATGTGTGCATTTAACCTCTCCTTTTCAAGTGGCCTTTCTTCCTTTATCCTTCTATCAATAGTATCTATCTATCCATCAATCGATCTCACCACAGTGCATCTACATCTGTCCCTCTATCGACAGTGTTTATCGACAATATCTACATATCCACCCACTCATCTATCCATCTATATCCACTCAACCCATCCATTATCCGAACCGCTTATCCTGCTCTCAGGGGCACGGGGATGCTGGAGCCTATCCCAGCAGTCATTGGGCAGCAGGCCGGGGAGACACCCTGGACAGGCCGCCAGTCCATCACAGGGTCAGCCCACCCCCACCCCCACCCTCCCCACACACACACACACACACAATCCCAGGTTTCTCTTTGACACTGTAGCTAAATTTACCAAAAAGCAGCCATCTATTAGCTGCTTGCCATTCACGGCCCATGAGTTTCTAGACTTTTTCCGCAATAAGGTTGATGAGATCAGAAACAAAATTAGTCCTTCAACTCCAGCTACTCCGGCAGATCCTGTCTTACCAAATTCATATCTATAACCCTGAGTCACTGACAGTCCCTGTTATAACAGCTTTTGAGACTCTCTCTCTGGATACTTTGACTGAGGTCGTGTCAGCTTCTAAACCACCTAACTTGCCTACTTGACCTCTTACCAGCAAATTTTTTAAAGACTTCTGGCCTTTCCTGGGACCTACAATGCCAGACGTTGTTAATTTATCACTTACGACTGGCACCGTTTCCAACAGTTTTAAGACAGCTGTGGTTAAACCTCCACTTAAGAAACCGCACCTCGATCCAGGGTCTCTTAATAACCATCACCCAGTCTTGCAGTCTTTTCTCAAGTACTAGAGAGAGTTGTATATCAACAACTCTCAACCCATATAGAAGAAAACCATCTATATGAACCCTTTCTTTTTCTTTTTTTTTTTTTAAAGACCCCCCCCCCCCAACCCTTTTTCTCTCCAACTGTACCTAGCCAGCTGCCAATTACCCCACTTTTCCGAGCCGTCCTGGTCGCAGCTCCACCCCCTCTGCCGATCCGGGGAGGGCTGCAGACTACCACATGCCTCCTGTGATACATGTGGAGTCACCATCCGCTTCGCTTTTCACCTGACAGTGAGGAGTTTCACCAGGGGATGTAGTGCGTGGGAGGATCACGCTATTCCCCCCAGCTCCCTCCCCCTCCCCCCTGAATAGGTGCCCCGACCGACCAGAGGAGGCACTAGTGTAGCGACCAGGACACATACCCACATCCGGCTTCCCACCCACAGACTCCGTCAATTGTGTCTGTAGGAACGCCCGACCAAGCCGGAGGTAACACGGGGATTCGAACCGGCGATCCTCGTGTTGGTAGGCAACGGAATAGACCGCTACGCTACCCGAACGCCCCTATATGAACCTTTTCAATCAGCTTTCAGGGCCTGCCACTCAATTGAAACTGCTCTGGCCAGAGTGGTGAACGACCTCCTACTTGCTATGGTCTCTGACTCCACCTCTGTGCTTCTACTACCGTACCGAAGTGCAGCCTCTGACACCACTGATCACTCTATACTATCAGAAAGAAGAAGTTGTAACGTTGGTTTCTCTAGCCTCGCTTAAGCCCTACTTATCTGGAAGAACACAGTGTGTCTGCACATCGAAATTCTCCGACGTTAAATATGGCTTACCTCAGGGCTCGGTTCTTAGCCTTTTACTTCTCTCTCTTTATATTTCACCTCTTGGCCAAATTATACGCATTCATGGAATACATTTCCATTGCTATGAGGATGATACTCAGCTGTATGTGCCTATAAGGGCTGATGATCGTACTCAAATGACTAATTTAGAGGCCTCATTACGACATGCTTTATAAATCTTATAAAGCCATATAATTCTGTTATCCTGTTTCCACGTTATATCCTCCTCTCGCTCCCCGATGTGTGACTAATGTATTTTCTTGTCTCTTCCCCCATGTATGTGAATGATGTGATGCGAGTCTCCCCTGTGTGTTATGAGCAGTTTGTCCTGTCAGGTCTACATGGGGATGGTGGTCGCGTGGCTCAGGTCCTAGGCTGTTCCGCTGGCATCTGGACACCGCTTGGCGTCCTCCTCATCATATATCTTATATTTCCATTATAATGCTGTTATGCTCTTTCAATGTTGTATTCTGTAAATTGCGTACACACAACATCCATTGCACGTCTGTCCGTCGCGGGACAGATCCCTCCCTTGCTCTCCCAGATTCTTCCCATTTTTCTCCCTGTTTAAGAGTATTTTTTCTTCGTGAGTTGTTCCTTATTCGATGCGAGGGTCTAAGGACAGGATGTTGTATTGCTGTAAAGCCCATGGAGGCAAATTTGCCATATCGGGCTATTGAGCTAGAGAAAAAAAATTGACTTGACTTAGTGTCACATCCATTGCCAAAATAGGAAGTTAACAAAACCTCCCTCTCTTTCTCTCTTCCACACGCAGAAATTCACACGTTGCTGATAAATGTAATCGTGGAGCCAAGTTCAATCGCTGCCTCTTAAATGTGAGATTTCAACAAAGGCCTTCAACGCGAACGGGGATATTACACTTGACACGTCATTAACATCCACTCTCTCTTCTGTCTGCCACTCTCGCTCTCACTGCGGCGGCTCTGTTTGGACGCCTCCCTCCATTTTTCTCACTAGCGTGCTCTCTCTCCCCTCCCTTTCGTATCATCTCGCCTGCTCTCTCTCTCTCTCTCTCTCTTTCTGTCGTTTGCTAGTCCAGCCATTAGACGGCTATATTGAATGGAAAGCTTCTCCATACCTGCGTATTAATGAAGCTTTGCCGGCAGCAAGGTTACAAAACCAGAGTGCCGCCGAACTGCTCAGCGAAGCCCTGCACAGTTCTATCATAAATGCCCAACGGCAAAGACACATAACAGGGTAACTTTGTTATCTTTCTTTTTCTTTATCTCTTTTTTCTCCACTTTTCTTGCTTTAAATGGACCACTGCTTGCCACCATTGCAGCTAGCGACTCCTACAGGTGTTGGGTGTTACGAGTGTCTTAGCTGAGGCAATGGTGGGACATAAGAGAAAAGGAATTAGATATGCCAAAGTGAGGATGAAAAAGATGGAAAAAAATAGAACGACCACTTGATGACCATGTGATATCTAATTGTGGACTAAACAAAAATAACAGCCCTGAGATGGACTGGTGGCCTGTCCCGGGTGTCTCCCCACCTGGATCAGGCTCCAGCATCCCCGTGACCCCGATTGGGATAAGTTCATTCATTCATTCATCTTCAGCCGCTTCTCCGGGGTCGGGTCGCGGCAAGCTAAGTAGGGCACTCCAGACATCCCTCTCCCCAGCAACGCCCTCCAGCTCCTCCTGGGGGATTCCCAAGGGGTTCCCAGGGCAGATTGGACATGTAGTCCCTCCAGCGAGTTCTGGTTCTACCCCGGAGTCTCCTCCCAGTTGGACGTGCCTGGAAAACCTCCAAAGGAAGGCCCCCAAGGGGCATCCTAATCAGATGCCCGAACCACCTCAACTGGCTCCTTTCGATGCGAAGGAGCAGTGGCTCTACTCCGAGCTCCTCACCTTATCTCTAAGGCTGAGCCCAGACACCCTACAGAGGATGTCTGTCCAATTGGGATAAGCGTATATCCGATTGGGATAAGTGGCTCGGATAATGGATGGATGGATGGATGGATGGATGGAAAGCGAGGATGAAAAAGATGGAAAAAATAGAGTGACCACTTGATGCCCATGTGATATCTAAGTGTGCATTGTACAAAAACAAGAGCTTGGCAGAGGAGGAGGAATGAATGACCGTTAGGTAAATGAATAGATGAACAGGATAAACAGGAGTTTCTGTCTGTCTCTTTGTCCCCATGCCCCCCTCCAAACTCCTTCCCCAGCCTGTCAAGGGGATTGATAGAGACCTTACTTCCACAATACAGTCCGAAAGCAATGATTAATTGAGATTGCACCTTTCAAACATACACTCTCACATAGATGGTGACCAGAATGTTGACCTGGCCATACCTCCTTTCAGGTAAACAGAGAGGAGCACATCGTCCATCCAGCAGTGGCAGGGCCCACACCGAGCGATCAATGTCCGTTATGGATTATAGGAGACGATGGCCGTAGATGTCTGTAGCTTAATGACAAGACCATGACACCATCACCACCACTGTTAAAAGATCTGATGTCCATTTGACCACGATTGGGAAACATGCGGATACAAAAAGCACTGTAATGCCTTTTAGAGCATGGTATAAAAGCTGTGCATGGGACCAATATTAACTGAAAACGAAGAGGACAAAAAAAAAACAGAAATACTTTCATTTTTCCCCCCACTTTTCTGCTTCCGGTGTGGGAAGATGGCAACGCAAATCCACGTTTGCAGTGGCCTCCCCCAGTACCGGTGTGGGAAGATGGCGGCACGAATTCATGTTTGCAGCGGCCTCACCAAGTACCGTCCATGCAGTGTCTTTGTCCACGTCTGCGTTGAAGTTTGTGTCTTCATTTGATGGCTGGGAGAGCTGGCGCTGGACTGGCCGGGAGAACTTGGTCCGCTGCGTCTTGTGGGCCCAGGGACCACGGCCCTGCTTGGAACTGCAACCGAGGAGGTAACACCGAGGGCGGTCTGACAGGACGCAGAAGCGGGGCAGGCTAAGCTAACTGCTAGCCCACGCAGACCGGCAGTTCCAATAACACTGAGGGCGGTCTGGCAGCGGCCTCGCCTGGCGTTGACTGTGGTGTTTTTGGTATCATCATGTGGAGTGCGGGGAGGTGTGTTGAGGGTGTCTGGCTGGGAGAGCTGGTGTTGGATCGGCTGGGGGTGCCTGGTCTGCCGCGTCCGGTGGGCCCAGGGACTGCAGCCCCTGCTTGGAGCTGTGCCTGAGGAGAAAGCACCGAGGATGGTCTGACAGGACAAAGAAGTGGGGCGGGCTAAGCTAATTGCTAGCCCATGCACACCGGCAGTTCCGACAGTCATCCTGGCTGGTGTTCGTTCCCTTGGACAGTGATTTTTGTACAAAATTTTTTAGTCTGGATGTGTTCTTGAAGTTCTTGTAGTTTTTGGATGTGTGTTTTAGCCTTTGTGTTGCACCGCTGTGGGCTGGGGGGAACCGATATTTCGTTTAAAGTGTTCCTGATTTTTTGCAAGAGGTTGACAATTGCTATTTGTGCTTTCCTTAGTGTCAGTAAGTGTATGCATGTTGCTGCCGGCTCGTGCGAGCTCTGCATGAATATGCATGTGCCCACACAACAGATAAAATGGACGCAGAGGAAATTGCTTTAAAGAGCATGATAAATCTATTCTTCTTCAAGGTTAATGTCTCTGACGTGCAGGATCCGAAATATCTCAAGCATGAGGGACCATTAGCTGACACCATTGTGTGTGTGTGTGTGTGTGGGGGGGGGGCGACATGGGTTTTAATATATTCTCCTCTTCTTCACTGATGGACAAATTGGCCGCCAGAGGAGACCACAGAGATGACTAGAGAAAGAGGTGTGTCTCCGTAATTGGAGAAGAAAGGAGTGAAAGGATGAAGGGGACTGGGAGAGGAGAGGATGAAGGAAAGGTTTTCGAGAGAGATGACAGAAAACAGAGCGAGAGTTTATTCTTCGGTCTTCTGCGAGGGGAGTGAGAGGAGGAAAGTCTCATTAAGGATAAGAGACTCTTGTCTCTCCTCCTTTTCTTTTGTGGGCCTCAGCAACTTTTACAGCCCTTTTCTTCTCTTTTTTTCCCCTCTCATTTACTGCAGTGGCAAGCACATTCCCCCTCTCCCTGTTCACAGCCTGCAGCAATGGGAGAGTTTCACACACACACACACACACACACACACACACACACACACACACACACACACACACACACACACAAACACACAGAGTTTCACCTTATTTTTTGCATCATGGCCATGTTTAAACGCACACACATGCTCAGTCATCTGTAAACACAGAGGTACAGTGCATCCGGAAAGTACTCACACCCCTTCACTTTCCCCACATTTTGTTATGTTACAGCCTTATTCCAAAATGGATTAAATTCCTTTTTTTCCTCATCAATCTACACACAATACCCCAGAATGACAAAGTGAAAAAGGTTTTGTAGAAATTTTTGCAAATTTATTAAAAATAAAAAACTGAAATATTGCATGTACATAAGTATTCACACCCTTTACTCAGTACTTGGTTGGGGCACCCTTGGCAGCGATTACAGCCTCAAGTCTTCTTGGGTATGAAGCTACAAGCTTGGCACACCTATATTTGGGGTATTTCTCCCATTCTTCTCTGCAGATCCTCTCGAGCTCTGTAAGGTTAGATGGAGAGCCTCGCTGCACAGCTATTTTCAGGTCTTTCCGGAGATGTTCAATGGGGTTCAAGTCTGGGCTCTGGCTGGGCCACTCAAGGACATTCACAGACTTGTCCCGAAGCCACTCCTTCGTTGTCTTGGCTGTGTGCTTAGGGTCGTTGTCGTGTTGAAAGGTAAACCTTCGCCCCAGTCTGAGGTCCTGAGCGCTCTGGAGCAGGTTTTCATCAAGGATCTCTCTGTACTTTGCTCCATTCATCTTTCCCTCGATCCTGACTAGTCTCCCAGTTCCTGCCGCTGAAGAACATCCCCACAGCATGATGCTGCCACCACCATGCTTCACTGTAGGGATGGTATTAGCAAGGTGATGAGAGGTGCCTGGTTTCCTCCAGACGTGACGTTTGGCATTCAGGCCAAAGAGTTCAATCTTTGTTTCATCAGACCAGAGAATCTTGTTTCTCATGGTCTGAGAGTCCTTTAGGTGCTTTCTGGCAAACTCCAAGCGGGCTGTCATGTGCCTTTTACTGAGCAGAGGCTTCCGTCTGCCCACTCTACCATAAAGGCCTGATTGGTGGAGTGCTGCAGAGATGGTTGTCCTTCTGGAAGGTTCTCCCATCTCCACAGAGGAACGCTGGAGCTCTGTCAGAGTGACCATCGGGTTCTTGGTCACCTCCCTGACCAAGGCTCTTCTCCCCCGATTGCTCAGTTTAGCTGGGTGGCCAGCTCTAGGAAGAGTCCTGGTGGATCCAAACTTCTTCCATTTACGAATGATGGAGACCACTGGGCTCTTCGGGACCTTCAAAGCTGTAGACATTTTTTGTACCCTTCCCCACATCTGTGCCTCAATACAATCCTGTCTCGGAGGTCCACAGACAATTCCTTTGACTTCATGGCTTGGTTTCTGCTCTGACATGCACCGTCAACAGTGGGACTTTATATAGACAGGTGTGTGCCTTTCCAAATCATGTCCACTCAATAGAATTTACTACAGCTGGACTCCAATCAAGATGTAGAAACATCTCAAGGATGATCAGTGGAAACAGGATGAACCTGAGCTCAATTTTGAGTGTCATAGCAAAGGGTGTGAATACTTATGTACATGCAACATTTCAGTTTTTTATTTTTAATAAATTTGCAAACATTTCGACAAAACCTTTTTCACTTTGTCATTATGGGGTATTGTGTGTAGACTGATGAGAAAAAAAAGGAATTTAATCCATTTTGGAATAAGGCTGTAACATAACAAAATGTGGGGAAAGTGAAGGGGTGTGAATACTTTCCAGATGCACTGTATATGTGGGCACTTGTGTACATACACACCTACACACACACACACACACACACACACACACACACACACACACACACACACACAAACACACACCCAGTGTACATATACAGTATATGGGGGAATGTAGGATTTGAGGATGGTTCGATTCCCTCCCTGGTCTCTGCTTATGTGTTTGTTTCCAGAGGGACGAAAAGGTAAGGGGGAGTCTATCCAGAAAAGGGAGGAAAGGGAGCGAGGGAAATAAAAAGGTTAGAGGGAGAGGAGCACAGAGGAGAGGAGAGCCACAAGATAGGAGTGGATGAAGAGGGGGGGGGGGCAGGACCTTCATGGAAACTAAAAAAAGGAGGCACATGATCTGATACGAGCAACTGGGTGGAGGTAAAGCGAAGGAGTGTGCAGAGGAGAAGAACTGGGTGAAGTGAAAGAAAGAAGAGCAAGTGGGGAGAGGAGGATGAGGGGCGAGCGAGCAAGAGAGAGAGAGAGAGAGAGAGAGAGAGTCAGGAGAACACAGGAGATAAGGGAACAGGTGAGAACTAGAGATATATTCTCATAGCATCATTAGCATTCACACCCCGATACCTCATCCTCATTCCTCCATTGCTCCTCTATTTTGTCTGTCAGTTTCTATCCAAGATGGTGTCACTGAAGGTGAGACTCTCTCTCTCTCTCCGTCTCCATTACACTCTCTCTCACACACACACACACACCTTGTTGTGTTGTCATGCTAGCATTTTAACCATGAGCATCCATCTTTAACGCTAGCGCTAACTCCCCAAAATGACCTTTCTTATTATTATGACTGACATCTTGAAAAAAATGTTTTCTTCCTTTCTCTGGATTTTTCCTCCTTTTTCTCTCCAATTGTACTTTTTGGCTAATTACCCCACTCTTCCCGAGCTGTCCCGGTTGCTGCCCCACCCCCTCCGCTGATCCGGGGAGGGCTGCAGACTACCACATGCCTCCTCCCATACTTGTGGAGTCACCAGCCGCTTCTTTTCACCTGACAGTGAGGAGTTTCGCCAGGGGGAGATTCGCCACATGGGAGATTCACGCTATCCCCCCCCCCCCGAACAGGTGCCCCGACCGACCAGAGGAGGCGCTAGTGCAGTGACCATGACACACACCCACATCCAGCTTCCCACCTGCAGACACAGCCAATTGTGTCAGTAGGGACGCCCGACCGAGCCGGAGGCAACACGGGGATTCGAACCGGCGATCCCCGTGTTGGGAGGCAGCGGAATAAACCACCACGCCACCCGGACATCTTGAAATTTGGCCAAAAATGCGGCGATCGTATGATCACTTCCTAGTGTTCCATTTTTGCGGGGGACATTCGGACCCCACAAGACCATCACACACACACAATAAGCCATTATGAAGTGGTCTGTGACCTTCAAATCAGTTATGTTAGTTTTTCTGTTGAAAGTAGATCTCACACTTTGAGAACATAGTTTTGAAAAGCAACACACACACACACACACACACACACACACACACACACACACACACACACACTGAATCAAGACAACAGGGAGAGTAGAGCACAAAGAATACCAATGTGCAACTCCCCAACTGATTGAACACTTGTGCATTTGTATGCACGCTTGTATCTGTACTGTGTGTGTGTGTGTGTGTGTGTGTGTCTGTGTGTGCGTGCACGAGTGTGAGAAAGAGGAAGAGAGAGCGCGAGTCAAAGAAGAGGAGTAGTGAAAGAGAGACAAAGAAAATAAGAGAGAGTGTGGTATTGAATTGTAATCAGCCAGGGTTCCCGCTCGCCCGCCGGATCTTAAATCAGCTCTGGCTTCTCTGCAGCAGTCTGGCACCACTCACCCACCCCCGCCCCATCATCATCATCATCATCATCATCATCATCATCACCTCCAAGACGGCTTAGTCTTAATCTCTGTGGTAATCCACATCCATCTCCAAACCCACAGGTCATGTAAATCACCCGCCCCGTCAAATTCACAGCTGTCGGGGCCGTGATCCGGGGGCCAGTTTGAGGCGGAGGGAGGAGACAAGCCCTCCCTCACTGACGGGAGGCAGATCTGCATCCAGGTGGGAAACCGCGACATATTTTTGCGGTCCGCGTTCAAGGACAACTGACTACCTGCTGTCAGACCATTCCTTCATATAGTTTTTTTTGGGGGGGGGTCCCCCCTTTTTCTCCCTAATTATACCCGGCCAATTACCCCACTCTTCCGAGCCGTCCCGGTCACTGCTCCGCCCCCTCTGCCGATCCGGGGAGGGCTGCAGACTACCACATGCCTCCTCCCATACACGTGGAGTTGCCAGCTGCTGCTTTTCACCTGACAGTGAGGAGTTTCACCAGGGGGACGTAGCGTGTGGGAGGATCACGCTATTCCCCCTAGTTCGCCCTCCCCCCCTGAACACGTGCCCCAACTGACCACAGGAGGCGCTAGTACAGCGACCAGGACACATACCGACATCCAGCTTCCCACCTGCAGACACAGCCAGTTGTGTCTGTAGGGACGCCCGACCAAGCCGGAGGCAACACGGGGATTCGAACCGGAGATCCCTCTGTTGGTAGGCAACGGAATAGACCGCTAGGCTACCTGGACGCCTCCGTTCACATTTATTTGAGTACATAAAGTCAAGTGAGCCGTACATTTCATTTCACAAAGGTTTGGTCTGCTCAAAGGCTGGTATCAGCACAGCGACCTGTGAATCAAACCAAAACACCTGAATCAACTCCAAGGCTGCTCAGAGAAATGACTTGAATAAAACAGTTCAAAAGAACTGTGCTCTGGGTGTCCAGGTAGCATAGCGGTCTATCCTGTTGCCGGTTCGAATCCCCGTGTTACCTGCGGCTTGGTCGGGCGTCCCTACAGACACAATTGGCCATGTCTGCGGGTGGGAAGCCAGATGTGGGTATTTGTCCTGGTCGCTGCACTAGCGCCTCCTCTGGTTGGTCGCAGCACCTGTTCAGCGTGCTCCCTGGTGAAACTCCTCACTGTCAGGTGAAAAGAAGCGGCTGGCGACTCCACATGTATGGGAGGAGGCATGTGGTAGTCTGCAGCCCTCCCCAGATCAGTAGGGGGGGAGCAGCGACCGGGACGGCTCGGAAGAGGCGGGTAATTGGACGGATACAACTGGGGAGAAAAGGAGGGGGGATCAAAAAAGAAGAAGAAAAAAAAACAAACTTCCCTCTTATCTGATGAACTTTGACGTAATAATCTGATTAATAACCACGTGATTAACAAAACAGTAATTGGTGACTCGCCCGATCCGTTCATTAGAAGAAAGAGTTAAACTGAACTTTCTAAATTAATGAAAGGGTCTCCTCAGATCTCTCTCACCCCTCACGTTTCCTTGTACGTTTCCAATTCCGACAAAACGATAAAGTGTGCCAGCCTATTTTATGGCATCACTCCACGTTAATTATTCATGAGTCTAACGAGCCGGAAGCGAGCGAGCGCTCACATGCTAAATAAACACGCAGAAATAGATGCACTCCTCCCGTTTGTGTTTGTGTGGGCAAGCCGAGATTTATTTAGACAAGGTCAAATCATTATACGCTCTTACTAATGTATCTTATTCCCACCTCACACACACACACACACACACACACACACACACACACTCTCTCTCTCTGCTCTGGCATGTTTATAGCGGCGAACTCCTGCATTTCTTTCTTCTTCTTTTTTAACGATTATTTATTTGGCATTTTTGCCTTTATTGGATAGAGGACAGGGAAGTGGCAGACAGGAATCGAGGGGGGAGAGAGAGAGATGGTACGACGTGCAACAAAGTTCACCGGCTGGAATCGAACCGGGGACATTGCGTTTACGTGGCCCGCGCCGTAACCGTTTGGCTACCGGGGCGCCAACTCTTGCATTTAGAATGGAATAGAATAGAATAGAACAGAATAGAATAGAACAGAATAGAACCAATAGAACAGAACAGAATAGAATATAACAGAATAGAATAGAACAGAATAGAACAGAATAGAACAGAATAGAACAGAATAGAATAGAACAGAATAGAACAGAATAGAACAGAATAGAATATAACAGAATAGAATAGAATAGAACAGAACAGAATAGAACAGAACAGAATAGAACAGAACAGAATAGAACAGAATAGAATATAACAGAATAGAATAGAACAGAATAGAACAGAACAGAATAGAACAGAATAGAACAGAACAGAATATAACAGAACAGAATAGAACAGAATAGAACAGAATAGAATAGAACAGAATAGAACAGAACAGAATAGAACAGAACAGAATACTCTCTATTAGTCATTCTGTACATACATACAATTGAAATTCCCTCTCTGCATTTAACCCATCCTAGCTGAGTAGCTGGGAGCAGTGGGCAGCTGCCGTGCAGCACCCAGGGACCAACTCCAGTTATTTCTTCCTACCGCCTTGGGTCAGGGACACCGACAGGAGTATTGACCCTAACACGCATGTCTTTTTTGATGGTGGGGGAAACCGGAGTGCCCGGAGGAAACCCACGCAGCCATGAGGAGAACATACAAACTCCACACAGAAAGGACCCGGGACGGTCCCGGGGTTCGAACCCAGGACCTTCTTGCTGCAAGACAATGGCGCTAACCACTGGGCCAAGGCGCTACCCACCAGTTCTGCACTTACCAGTTGTCCTCCGTTGTCTGAAAAAAGAGTTCATCAGGTACTCCGTGTCTAGCAAAAATCGACACGAGAGCTGTGATGATGTGCTTGCTTGTAGTCCCAATTAACTGTGAAATCTCTGGATACGTAAGAGGAGCAGTCTACACACAGAGGGTATTCTGCATCAACTGAAATGGAATAGGTCCATTCCTACTTTCTGCTATGCTTTCTCGTGGACCGGATGAGATATCACGGGCTCTCTTGGATTTTGGTTTTTGTGTTTGTTGCACACAGCACATTTCTGCACAATTTCCTCGCTTTGTTTTGCCGTTCCTGACCAAAGGAGGACATCTCTGGCCCGTTGTTCACGCTTCACTGTTCCCGCATGTGCCTCATGAATTTTCTCGAGTATCTCTTCTCTCATTTTCGTAGCCACTACCAGTTTTGAGTTTTTGAACCACAGTCCTTCAGAGTACGTCAACTCCTCTCTGAGAGTCCAGTACTTTTGTCTTGACTCTGGAACTTGGCTCCGTGACTCGGGCCGTCTATTCTGTGCCGTTTCTCTGACCAGCCTCAATTCCCCACCCTGTTCTGTCGCATTTTCGAATTGCTGACACTTCTCTTCTGAAGCGGGTAACTGTTGAACTAATAGCTCACATCCAACTCCTCCTCCTGTCTGCCATTTGAGCGGTCCTCCCGGCTGGCTCTGCTTCATGCATCTGGAATTGCATTTCCTTACCAGGCTTGTACCTCACCTGTAGGCTGTATTTTTTGTAGTCTCATTCACTTCTTCCGCAGCCTAGCTGGAACTTTATAGAGTGACTTTCTGAAAATTGTCTCCAGCGGTTTGTGAGCCGACTCAACCTGAACATGTCTGCACAACAGGTATTGGTTAAAATTTGTCACAGCCATATACCAGTGCTCGTTGCCCTTTTTCAATTTGAGCACATCTTTGTTCCCAGTCTGTTAGTGACCTTGAGCCATATGCCACAGGTTGTCCTTCTTGCAGGATCACAGTTCCCAAACCACCTGAGCTGGCAGCCACTGACAAGTGTGACAGGGTTTTCAACACCGTAACACTTTAACACTGGTGTGTTGCTCATGTGCTATTTCAGTTGTGTGACGCTCCCTTGTTGTTCACACTCCTCATGTCAGATGCTTTCTCCTTCCGGTAGTTTTCTGAGTGGTGCAGACGCTTTGAGGGATTTGGGATGAATTCTGCCAGGTACCGCACCACCCCTGTGAATCTCTATACAGCTGATTTGTCCCCTGGCTCGGGCATTTCTTGTATGGCTCACACTTGTCCATGTCAACTTTCAATCCATTCTTGCTCAGCACATGCTCTACATAGCTGATTTCACTCAGTCTGATTTTGCATTTATCTCAGTTCAGCTTCAAGTTTATATTTCTCAGTTGATTTAACAGCTTCCTCAACCTGTTCGTCATGTGACTCTGTCTTCGCAGCCCCAAGACTATCATTCGTCACATTCACAACGCCTTCCAGATGCTGGGACAGGCACCTCTGAAACGCCTCCGGTGCTGATGAAATCCCAAAAGGAAGTCGCTCAAACTTTGTACCTGCCTAACGTTGAGTTAAAAGTACATAGTCTGGAGCGCTCTTCGTCTAACTGGATTGGCTAGTAGCCTTGATTTTCATCCACAACTGAGAACATCTTTGCTTTCGGCATCTCTGCAACAATTTCCCCCAGTGTTTTCAGAGGATCGTGCTAAGTCCTGTGGATCAAGGCATATCCTGATCTTTTTCGGTTCAACTATAGTCACCATGCTGCTGACCCATTCTGTGGGTTCTGTCTGTTTTCCCATGACACCTAGGCTTTCCCTCTGTTTTAGTTCCTTCTCAGTCTTTTTTCCGGGCCACGGGGACCTCTCTGGGTGGAAGAGCCACTGGTGAAACTTCTGGGTTTACTTGAATGTGGTGAACTCCAGGAGCACAGCTCAGTCCCGTGAATAAATCCTGATATTCACTCAAAAAGTCTGTCTCTGTTTTTGATTCCACTCCATATATCCTCCTCACCATGCCTAGTTCAAGACTAGACACTCTTTATAAAGTACTGCACTTGCCTCTTGCTTTATGACTTGAAAGACCAGATCATACTGATGGTCTTCTGCCCTAGTGGCTTCTCCTTTTGCCCCAAAAAGCCCACTAACATAGCATGATTTGTGCAGCTTTTTTTTCCATTCAGTTTCAATACTTCCAATTTTCTCTTGGATATGACATTACACTCAGCACCTGTATGTACCAATACTGTGAGTGTTGCTTATTTTCCACATCTTTCTATTGATCTACGTCTGTTTGCACATCCACTTTGTCCAGCTCGGCACCATGGCTCATTTCGGGGATGCTGGAGCCTATCCCAGCAGTCACTGGGCGTCAGGCGGGGAGACACCCTGGACAGGCTGCCAAGCCATCACAGGGCTGACACACACACACACACACACACAATGTAGTATGGCCGATTCACCTGACCTACATTTCTGTGGACTGTGGGAGGAAACCGGAGCCCCAAGAGGAAACCCACGCAGACACAGGAAGAACATGCAAACTCCACACAGAGGACGACCCCCAAGGTTGGACTACCCCGGTGCTCGAACCCTGGACCTTCTTGCTGTGAGGTGACCACGCTAACCACTGTGCCACCATGCACGGTGGAAACCCCCCCCCCCCCACAAAAAAACTTGTAGCAGACTGAGCAACGTTTCCTCGTGCAACTGCGATATACACAAAACAGGTGAGGAAATGTTACAGCACCACCTACTGGTAATTCCAGTACTACAACACAATAGATGACACTCGGTAGCTTAAGACAAAAAAAACAGTTGCTAGCGGCTACCGCGTGTTTACATTTTTTTTTTTTTTTACCAATTTACAAATGATTGACTGTTTCATGTCACGTCCCACGCTTTGACTACCGGTTGAATAAACGAAGTGTGAACTTGTGAAACAAATGCAGCCAATCTTGGGATGAGGAACTTGCTAACCCCACCACCCAAATGATGTTGGTGACTCTTCTGAATTAAACACGCCACTTCGCTTCCAAACGTATTCGACCACGCTTGTGTCCCGCTTGTGAAATCAACTTTATACAACGTGCGTTGTGATTTTGAATCGGGTTTCAATTCGGAAAAAAAAAAACGCTCGATTCCGTTACAAAACACCCGAGCAACACAAACCTTATTCGAAATCACTACTTACCGATGCAAATATAAATAAACGAAGTCCTCGCTGTGGTAGTTTGGCCTAGTTTTGTGTGGGACGGCCTCAAAATGACATCACCACACACACAACTAGAAATGTCCCTTAAAAGCCGACCCCCAGGAAAGAGGAAATCAGGAGGGAGAGGCTGAGAGAAAAGCGGAGAAGGGGGAGATGAGGAGGAGGAGGAGGAGGGAGAGATGAAGAGCAGAGCACAGATGGATGAGAGACTCGGCTGTGGATTAGAAGAAAGATGGTGCAGAGAAAAGGAGAGAGGATAGAGGAGAAATCAATAGTGTGGACATGGCCCTCTGTTCACCCTACATTAACCTCTATGTCTCTCTCTCACGCTCGCACACACACACACGGTATGTGTGTGTGTGTGTGTGTGTGTGTGTGTGCGTCCTCACCCTATGTTACTGCTGTATGATGGGCTGTATTACTGTATTGTCATTGTTATTCGTCCCCCCTACCCTGTTTGTTCTCTGTTATTAGTTAAGTATACGTTAAGTCTACATCTTCCCTTCCGCTTCCGGCGTGGGAAGACGGCGGCGCGAATTCACGTTTGCAGCAGCCTCACCCAGTACCGGTGTGGGAAAGTGGCGGCGCGAACTCGCGTTTGCGGGGGCCTCACCCAGTACCATCCACGCAGTGTCTTTGTCCACGTTTAAGTTTGGGTCTTCGTTTGATGGCTGGGAGAGCCTGGTCTGCTGCACCCTGTGGACCCAGGGACCTGCCTGGAGCTGTGCCCGAGGAGGAAGCACCGAGGGCGGTCTGACAGGACGTGGAAGCGGGGCAGGCTAAGCTAACTGCTAGCCCATGCAGACCGGCAGTTCCGATAACCCCGAGGGTGGTCTGGCGGCGGCCTCGCCCAGCATTGACTGTGTTTTTGGTGTCGTCGTGTTGAGTGCGAGGAGGTGTGTCGAAGGTGTCTGGCTGGGAGAGCTGGCGTTGGATCGGCCATGGGAGCCTGGCCTGCCGCGTCCGGTGGGCCCAGGGACCACGGCCCTGCCCACAGCGGCGCCTGAAAAGGAAGCACCGAGGGCGGTCTGACAGGACGCGGAAGTGGGGCAGGCTAAGCTAACTGCTAGATGCAGACCGGCAGTCATCCTGGCGTTCGCTCTCATGGACAGGGATTTTTTTTTCCTTTTGTCTTTTATATGTTTGATATGTGTGTTTTTGTAGGGTTTTTTTTGTAGTTTGGATGTGTTTTTGTCTTTGTGTTGCACTGCTGTGGGCTGGGGGAAACGATATGTTGTTTCAGTTCATGTACGCAAGCGCATGAAATCACAAATAATGTTCCTGATGATTTCCTACACTCCGTCCTTCAGACATACATTCAGGCCTCTACAGGTAGCAGCCTATAAGGCCCTTTATAGCTTTCTATCAGTTTTTGTTTTCACCACTCAGAATGCCCTGATGATGGAAGAACAACCGTCCACTGGTGCTGGAGTCCAGGGGGAACTGTCTATTTGCTGCAGGGAGGAATTTGTTTAGAATTTCAATTGTCACCACATGACCATGTAAGCATGCAATAACAATAAGAAACTACTTTCACGGGGCGTCCGGGTAGCATAGCGGTCTAGTCCGTTACCCACCAACACGGCAATCCCGGTTCGAATTCCCGTGTTACCTCCGGCTTGGTTGGGCGTCCCTACAGGCACCATTGGCCATGTGTCCTGGTCACTGCACTAGCAGCAAGTCCCTCGGTCAGAGTCGGGGCACTAGCAACAGGCGCCGGTCGGGGCCTGCCTGTGTGTATATGTTTACACAAACATATACACACACACACGCACACTTCCCACTATGACGTCGGCAATATCTATGACGTCATAACGGAAACGATATTCTGACTTGTTAAAATGTCATTACCGATAATATTTAATTATTCTTACTAGTCAGACTGTAAGCGCAGATAGTATCTTGAATTACCATTCTGAAAGGTCAATTTGTATTTACTGTATCGGGGTGTCCAGGTTGTGTAGCGGTCTATTCCACTGCCTACCAACACGGGGATCGCCGGTTCGAATCCCCGTGGTACCTCCGGCTTGGTCCGGTGTCCCTACAGACACAATTGGCTGCGTCTGAGGATGGGAAGCCGGATGTGGGTATGTGTCCTGGTTGCTGCATTAGCGCCTCCTCTGGTCGGTTGGTGCACCTGTTCAGGGAGGGAGGGGGAACTGGGGGGAATAGCATGATTCTCCCTGTGCTACGTCCCTCTGGCGAAACCCTTCAGTGTCAGGTGAAAGGAAGTGGCTGGCAACTCCACATGCATCAGAGGAGGCATGTGGTAGTCTGCAGCCCTCCCTGGATCGGCAGAGGGGGTGGAGCAGCGACCGGGACGGCTCGGAAGAGCGGGGTAATTGGCCACGTACAATTGGGAGGGAAGAGGGGGAATCAAATTTAATAAAAAAACAAACTCATTTCACACATACAATTGCTCATATAGTACATTGAGAAATACACTTGGGATGGTTGCCGTCCCAGTGGCGGCATATCTGGCACATCATATCCGTTACTGTCACTCGTTGAGTCGGGCTACAGACACAACGGTGACCGAGTTGTTTTGTGTCACAGCTAGCCAGCCAGATCTAAATCTTTTAAGGCAGAATGAAATACCTTCTGTCTAGAAGAGTCCTTCTCTGAGGAGTAAAGATGAAAACTGACAGCGTCAGCGTGAGTGGACTGACAGAGTGTTTATTTCCTTTACCAAACGTGGCAACGCCGGCGCGTCCGCTGATACATGACTGTCGGTCAAGAGGAGGCGCGACGTTAAGAGGCCCGTCAAATCACAGCCGGCTCGTTTTCGCCCAATTCTCCCGAGGGGCCGGAGCAATGGAGCGAAAAGAAGTGCAGGCGGGGACTGTTTTGTGTCTTTTTGAGTGGCTTTCGGTCATTTCGGTTATTCCGCAACATAATGCCGGCATTTTGAATAGCTGGTAACGGGGGGGGGGGGCTTTTATTTTCTGAACCTGATGTTAACAGACGTGGGAAAGTCCGTTAATGAGGCGTTGGAAGGGGTTAAGGCCTTCAGGACGGATCATTACGGACCATTTTCACATCGGCGCTGTGCGGGCCCGTCACATGAAAGGATGTAGTCCGCCAACGCCTTTCACGACAAGACCATCTTGGCAAAATGGACTGAAACCTCTGCAGAGTTCACGGCTGCGTTGATCAAAGGAAGCATTACGACTCCCACCGGAGTGGTTTCAGGCATTACGAGTAAGAGTAACATCATAAGAGGAACATCATTTAACTCGGCCCACCTGAAAGAGCCAGCTCCTGAGGCTCCCAAACAGCCAAGCTAAGTAGCATTATGTTGCATGTTTAGTGTTAGAAAACTAATGAGGTTTTGCCTACTAACATGGGAATCGCCGGTTCGAATCCCCGTGTTACCTCTGCCTTGACTGGACGTCCCTACAGACACAATTGGCCGTGTCTGCGGGTGGGAGGCCAGATGTGGGTATGTGTCCTGGTCGCTGCACTAGCGCCTCCTCTGGTCTGTCGGTCAGGGCGCCTGTTCGGGGGGGGGGGGTAACTGGGGGGAATAGCGTTATCCTCCTACGCGCTATGTCCCCCTGGCGAAACTCCTCACTGTTGGGTGAAAAGAAGCGGCAGGCGACTCCACATGTATGGGAGGAGGCGTGTGGTAGTCTGCAGCCCTCGCCAGATCAGCAGAGGAGGTGGAGCAGCGACCGGGACGGCCAGGGAAGAGTGGGGTAATTGGCCAAGTAAAACTGGGAAGAAAAGGGAGTGGGGGGGGGTAAATACATAATAATAACAAGATGGCCTGGCAGCCTGTCCAGGGTGTCTCGTCGCCTGCCACCCAGTGACTGCTGGGATAGGCTCCAGCATCCCCGCGACCCCGACAGCAGGATCAGCGGTTTGGATAACGGATGGATGGATGGATGTAAGAAGTAAATATACACCATGGTGTATATTTACTTCTTCTTAATTAAGAAAAAAAAACCCTGTAGAACCGCAGTTCTATTTTTTTCCCAATGTTATTCTACTCACCAAAACAAGAGAGATGCTACCCCACATTCATGAGCACCCCTTGCAAACAGATTTGATTGACGGGTAATTCTCATTTGCATGACGGGAAAGCAGAAAGGGGTGGACTGGGGAGGCGAATTTGGTTGTGGTATTTGTTTGCCTCGACAAGCCCGCGCAGCCGGGCCCCACACAAGGGCTTACTCTCAGCACCTTACGGGACGCCTTTACAAGGGCTGGCTTCCATACGGAAGCGCGATGCACTCGCTTGAGAACAAATGCCTGCCCTGTTTTTCTGAATTAACGAGATGATTATCTCAGAATTCTGAGGCACAGTTTTCATGGGGAAAAAAAAAACTGCGTTGTTTTTCTGAATTAATGAGATACCTCAAAAACCCAAGAGAAGCTCTCATTTACTTGAGAGCTCGGTTTCATGGAAGCAAACGTGTCCCGCCTGTTTAGTCTGATCCAGTTTTAGTTTGGTCTGGGTTTGAGACGGTGGGAGATAGCTGGACTAAATCACATCAAATCAATTTTATTTATATAGCCCAATATCACAAATTACAAATCTGCCTCAGTGGGCTTAACAGCAACACAACATCCTGTCCTTAGACGCTCTCATCGGATAAGGAAAAACTCCCTAAAAAAACCTTTTAACAGGGAGAAACCTCAGGGAGAGCACCAGAGGAGGAGGGATCTCTCTCCCGAGACGGACAGCCTGCAATGGATGTTGTGTTCACGCAATTTACATAATACAACATTGAAAGAGGATAACAGAATTATAATGGACATAAAATTTATCAAGAACATGATGCACCGGATGCCAAGCAGTGTCCACATGCCAACGGAGCAGTCCAGGACCCAAGCCACGCGACTTCCTGTGCACGGGGAGATTAAGGATGCGTCTGAAATGCGTTCAGGCTGGCTACGTGACCGTCCAACAGCTACAAACTACATAGAACTTTGTAAAAAATGAGTAGCATCTGTGGAAAAATGATGAGATAAATACCTCGTTGTACCAGAGGCAATGTGACGCAGCAGTGCAACCTTGTGGGTTTTTTTTCCCTTGCGCGTTAAAATAAATCAATCATCGGTTCGAGCCCCGTGTTACCTCCGGCTAGGTCGGGCGTCCCTACAGACACAATTGGCCATCTCTGCGGGTGGGAAGCCGGATGTGGGTATGTGTCCTGGTTGCTGCAGTAGCGCCTCCTCTGGTCGGTCGCAGAGCCTGTTCGGGGGGAGGGGGAACTGGGGGAATATCGTGATCCTCCCAAGTGCTACGTCCCCCTGGCGAAACTCCTCACTGTCAGGTGAAATGAAGCGGCTGGCGACCCCACGTGTATCGGAGGAGGCATGCGGTAGTCTGCAGCCCTTCCCGGATCGGCAGAGGGGGTGGAGCAGCGACCGGGACGGCTCGGAAGAGTGGGGTATTTGGCCAAGTGCAATTGGAGAAAAAAAAAAGGGGGGGGGGATCATGATCCTATAGCTGAAACGATCTAGTTAATTAATTCAGTACCTGTTAGTATAGCCTGCGCTTCCAGACCTGCATAACCAACCGCATTATCATGGCAAAACTCAATATGCACGCAGTGAAGCAGAAAACATGGCTGGCACGCAACCACACGCAACACAGACAGTTCGTAGAGATACACGTGTGTATATATCTGTGGACACAGTTGGTGTAGTAGGTAAAAAAATAAAATAAATAAACCCCACCTATGTGACATGTTCATGCCTGGTGTATTTTAAGGGTCAGATTCATTTGCTGTATTCCCATCAAGCCAGTGGCCAAATAATTTCACAGAATAACTGCTCAAAAAAGATCACAGAGAATACAGCCCCTATGACGGGGAGAAACCCACCAACTAACAACAGTCGAGCAGTGAGTATGACACACACACACACACAGCCGCTCTGACTCAGAATCATGGTGAAAGGCCTCAGCACAGTAGAACAGCATACAATACCATACCAGACAATACAACAGACTAATGTAAAGCTGGCATCAAAATATATGTGTACATATTTGTAAGAGGACTCCAGCTCCATATCAGCAAGCAAAAGCACCATTCTCAAAATAACTGCACAAGTAGGCCTTCAGTAAGTACACTATGCAGCGAACAGGCAAACGACAAATGATAGCCATACCCCCAGATAGCAAAATGGCTGTGGCCCGGACCCGCCCCACACCGACACTTTTATCCGGCCCACATACCGCGTGGAATGATGGCACTTGGGCGGTCCGCTCCCGTTTGCCAGATTTGGGCCAGAACCGAGCCACAGCAACACCCCATGTGCCACATATTTGCCAAAGGTGGCCCATATTTGTTTTGTGATATTTGGGCACCATTTATCACATGGGCCACTTCAGGCTCACATCCATTTTGTCAGGGCCAGAAGAAGGCAACCAGTACCGCATCATTGCCTGAAGTGGCCCACATCCGGATGCTATCTGGGCTCTGAGTTTTAAAAAAATCAAAACGCACAAACTGAACTTGCAACAATCAGCCCTCACACATGCACACCTGCAAAATGACAAGAAAGGCACGGCTGCCTCCATCAAGCAGAACGGTACAGAACAGAACAGGACAGGATAGGATAGGACAGGTGTAAAGTCTGAATATGAAGTAACATTTTATAATTAGGCTACAAGTCAGCAGCACACAAAAGATGCCAGTAACACAATAACTAAGTTTATCAAAGTCATAAGTTTATCAAAAGCAGAATACACAATCAAAGCTCAATCAGTCCTCCCAGATGCACACCGGTCAAAGACAGGCACGGTGGTCTCCAACAAGCAGGGCAGAATAGAAAACAATACAATGGAGTAGAATAGAATAATGTAAAGCTGACACCACAGCGTGCATGGATATATTTGTTAGAAGGCTCCAAGCCAGCAGTTAAAAACCTCATTCACACAATAACGGCACAAGTTTTTAAAAGCAAAAACTCACAATCTATATTTGTAACAATCTCTCCTCACACACGCAAACCAACGAATGACAGGCATGGCGGCAAGCAGAACAGAATAGAATAGTTTTCCAATTTTGAGTACTCACAAGACACCTCAGAAGGGTGCTCCTCTCTGCAACCTCGAACACCTCAGTCGTTTCTTCATAAGCTTCATAGTTCAAAAAATGTCTTTCACATACCTCGTGCAGAGTGAGGAGAAATTCGCACCTCGGTTCGATGCGATGAGGCGGGAAGCATCACAGGGTGCATCTACAGACGACTCCATAGCAACAGGTAGCACAGTTCTTTGGTCTTCTGCGGCCTCTGTACCTGCTGATATCAAACAAAATAGTCCCAATAACTCCACCGGGCAGCCAGGCATTTTAGCGCCATCTGAAAGGCGTTAGTATTGTCTCTGGTGTCACATCTTGGGATTTTTACTCAGCTCATACAGCCCTGATGCAGGTATGCCCTGTTGACCTGTCTGTGAATGTTCTCATTCATCCAGGTCATGGTTATCCAAAGGAATTGAATCAAGTGCAACTGGACTTGGTATATATCCGTGAAGACGTTTCGCCTCTCATCCAAGAGGCTTCATCAGTTCGTGCCTTTCTGACTAGACCAAGCTGGTCTGACTAGTTTGGTCTAGTCAGGAAGGCACGAACTGATGAAGCCTCTTGGATGAGACGCGAAACGTCTTCACGGATATATACCAAGTCCAGTTGCACTTGATTCAATTCCTTTGGATATGCCCTGTTGTAGACAGGGGGTCAGAGGTCAAGAAAGTCAAAGTCGGAGCTTTCGAAACACTGTTAATGTTCCAAATCACTGTATCCATGATGACTGTACAATCTGTTTGCATATGAAGAGTTATGTTCTTCATCTAACTAGTCTTCCTCACCGCTCTCCATGGTTATCCTCAGAGACCCGACGGCCTTGAACATCTGGTTTTCCCTGTGAGCCAGTGACGATGAAGCTGTCACAACACCCGGTCCAGCTGTTTATAGATACTTATATCATCTTTGGTGCCAGTCTGGAAATTCATAAAAAGATAAAAGCTGAATAACGTTGTCGGCAGCCATACCAACATGTACCCTGGCTCTGCCGAATGACGGAAGCTAAGCAGTAGGGCTGGGCATCGTTTGGGTTTTAACGATTCCGATTCCCGATTCCAGTTCTTACCGATTCTCGATTCCGGTTCGAGAGGCGGGGTCAAAACAGGTCACGTGCTTCTTTCACAGAAGAAAAACTTTACACTAGCCACTCAGTTTTATGAAGGGATCATCCACGTTAACGTCTCATTCTTTTATTTACATTCACAACAACTGTCTCCACACATGAAGATGAAGAAGTAAAGACACAGTCACACCCTGGTCCGGACTACCAGGTGTTAAACTCCCTAAAGTAGAAACGGTTCTTGTTTAGAAGAATGAGCATATCTGCCTTCTCAGGCTGTATACACGAGCGGTCAGCGCAGAAACAAAGAAACACATTTCAGTGTTTGCAAACAGTTTATACAAATGTAACCGGTTATTTTCTTGCCCGGTGCGGGATTCGATACGGGGCGTCCTGCACCACAAGGCGACATCACTGACCGCTCGGCTAAAGGGTCAGACCCGTTAGCTAGGGGCTAACGTGTCTTATTAGTAGTTAACAGTCGTCACCCTCTCCCGGAAGCGCGCCCTCGCGTTTTGTTATTCCCGCGCTCCGAAGAGACTTCTGAGGATCTGCGCACTTCCGGATCCCGCCGCTGCCACCAATGTAACCGGTTATTTTCTTGCCCGGTGCGGGATTCGATACGGGGTGTACTGCACCACAAGGCGACATAGCTGACCGCTCGGCTAAAGGGTCAGACCCGTTAGCTAGCGGGTCTTATTAGTAGTTTACACCAATTTAATTATGTATATGTTGTTTGCCGTCTCGCTGTTGCGAAGAAGACAAACGTTATCAATGTTCACCTACCCAGTTGTGACGAGGCGCCGCTTGCTGCATGCTCAGGGCGGCTGCGGAGGACGAGGAGGCAGCAGACGGAGACCGGAGCAACGTGTCCAACGCGGTGCGCTGGTTAACGTGCACACCGTGGAGGCCAAGGTGTTCGGCCATATTTGTTGTGCCTCCTCCTCCCTTCCACGGAATAACTTTGCCACCCCTCCATTTTTCAAGGCAAAATGGAAGCCACACGTTCCACCGCGGTAGAGGCTAGTTCCCGTCGATGCAGAGAACGGTCAACTGAGCATGCGCAAGTACTCGTCACCTCCGTTGTTTGGGTAGGTTAGGGTTAGGGCAGGGTTAGGGTTAAAGTTAGCCAATCAGACGCAGAGTAGGGGCGGGTCTTCCTAGAATCCTAGCGCCCGGATGCTACGCGGGGCGTGTGGAGGCGTGGGAGGCATTTAGCGGGTGCTCAGTTGACCGTTCTCTACTCCATTTCCGTTCTCTGCATCGATGGGAAGTAGCCGCTTGTTCTGGTCCATGATGGCGCACATTTAAGTTGCGAAGGCGGAAACTACGGAAGCTGCGTGCCGCCACCGCGGAAACGGAAACTAACTTTAGCACGAGTGAAATTTATTGAGGAACCGATAGGCAGAATCGAAATTGGACTTTCTTAACGATTCCTTTGGAACCGGAATTTTGGTCGATGCCCAACCCTACTAAGCAGGGATGGGTTTGGCTAGTACTTGGATGGGAGACCTCCCGGGAAAACTCGAGTTGCTGCCGGAAGTGGTGCTGGTGGGCCAGTAGGGGGCAGTCTTCCCTCTGGTCCTAATAAAAATATCAAATCCCAAAGCCCCGGCGCAGTGAAGGGGACACTGCTGTATGAGATGCCGTCCTTCTGGTGAGACGTTAAACCCAGGTCCTGACTCACAATGGTCATTAAAGAGCCCATGGCGCTTATCACGAAGGGAGCAGGGGGTTCCCCGGTGTCCTAGCAAAATTCCCAACATGGCTCTCTCCATCTGTCCACCTAATCACCCGCCCCCCCCCCATATTATTAGATCAATGATTCCCCCCTCTCCACCTCAAGCTGAGCGTTCTGGCACAAAATGGCTGCCGTGCATCACCCAGGTGGTGCTACACATTAGTGGTGGTTGAAGTGAGTTACCCCCTTTCAATGTGAAGCGCTTTGGGTGTCTAGAAAAGCGCTAGAAATGTAATTATTATTATCATTTGTACTGTTATACCCAATGTGACTCTTGTCCTATATTAGGTTTTACAGCCAGCTAAACTCTCCCTTGCATCACATCCTCCCAGGAACAGGCCAGTGTTGTATATGTGTAGCATGGTTAAAAACGTCATAACCAAAAAATGTTATATAATTACACAAAGTATCACCACATGATTATTATTATTATTTTCATTGCCAACAGTGTTATTTTATTTTATTATATCATCAGGAAACGCTTATAGTAGTCCCTCCTTGTTGTGACACAATTTCCTGTTAGTAGCCCCTCCCTGTTGTGACGTCATTTCCTGTTAGTAGCTATAAAACGTATGTTCCCCCCCCCCCTAACTTCAGCCTCTTTCCCGCTTTGGACGTGTAGAAAGAGGCTACAGCAGGAGCTGATCTGATGTTTTCTGAAATCTGTCCTGTTTTGTTTATATGCGACAGAATACAGATCCCATGCATGAGAGACGTTGTCCTGTCTTTCCTACACAACGCAATCAAAAAGTACACCGGTCACATATGGACGGGATTTAATAACAAGGAAGTGTGAAACTGAAAATAAAGATAGAGAAAAGCATACATCAGTATACAATACGAAACAGCTTACCCAATCTAGAGTTACAGTTAGGACAACTAATCCTCTATTTTTCAGGAAACAGGTAAGTATAAAACTAACACCAGTCTGTAGACCTGGTGTAGTCTGTGGACTCCGTTTAGTGTGTAAACCCAATTGAGTCTGTTGACCCAGTTTGAGGCCATAGACGTGGATTGAATCTGTATCCGGTTTGGGGCCTGGGGACCACGTTGAGTCCTGTGCACCGGTCTTTCCTGCGTACTCCAGCCGGTGTTGGGAACGTTATTTTCGGATTCGTTGGCATCAAATATCCGGCAAGCGTCAGTCAGTGTCACTGACGCTGGTTTACCTTTTTCTTTTTTAGTTTACATACTGGGTCGGTCGAGACCTGGGTTAACAACGGCCGCCATTGGTGCTGTGCCCTCACATGGTACCTACGGAAACCATAAAATCCGCTATGGCGACCTCTGAGAAACAGGGAACAAGCTGAGAAAAGAAGACAGTAAGTCGGTTTACCACACTGCAATTCGCCTGCTTGGAGAATTTGTTTTATGTCTTTCTCGTTTATTTCCTCTGTATTCCTCCGTGTTTTCACCGTTCCTTGGTCCATTATTTCCCGTCTGATTTATGAACTTGTCCCCGGTACAGGTCCTGTTTGGGAGGGGACGCCCCTCCCCGTCCACGCCTGTCTTACTGTGACGTGTCGCCTGTCAATCAAAGAGTTTTAGGACGCTGTTATCAACAGGTCACTTCATTTCTGGACCGGGTTTTCCCACCTCCGACCATTAGCGTAACTACTCGCTAACAACATGTGCTTCACTCACCGGAGTTTCAAACACGGAGGACAGAAACTGCCTCCCTCGCATTCACAGCTGGGATTCTGTTAAAAGGACAGCTTATTAGCGTCTATATATGGAGATATTCACGATTTTAGGGCTGCTTTGTGGCGTTTCATACCAGGGAAGGTTTAATCCGTGGCAACACAGGAGGCCATCTCCAGCAGAAAGCAAACGGTGGGGGCACGCAGCTGCCAGCGTCCCTCTGCTGGGAACAACATGTAACTACATTTGTCCGATTGGTTGCTGCACAATTGCGGGTTTGGCTGGTAATCTGGCGGGGACAAGATGATCCTCTCTGCTCACGCCAATCAGCCATCACACACATGCACATCTGTTTGTTCCATAGACACATTTGCACATATTAATGAGAAATCAATATTGGCCTTAAAGACTTTACTTTTTAAACATAAAAAAAAGCACATTATCATGTCATTCTGTGTGCTGTGGCAGGGGAACCAGGCAGGGCATGGTTAATGCATGAACGATGAGGCAGGGGGACATGAATAAAAGATAAAAATCAGCAGGTCAACAAGGCCCAGACAGCAAAATTGCTGTGGCCCGGACCCGTCCCACACCTGACACTTTCATCCGGCCCACATACCGCACGGAATGATGGCACTTGGTCGGTCCGCTCCTGTTCGCCAGATCTGGGCCAGAACCAAGCCACAGCAATGCCGCATGTGCCACATATTTGCCAGAGGTGGCCCATATTTGTTTTGTGATATTTGGGCCATAGTCACCATTTACCACACAGGCCACTTCAGGGTCACATCCGGATTACATGTTGCCCAGAGCGACGAATCTTTGCCAAAAAAGGCCCACATTTGATTTGGCATATTTGGGCCATATTTGCTGTTATACATGTGGGCCACTTCAGGCTCACATCCATTGTGTCAGGGCCAGAAGAAGGCCATCAGTGCCGCATCAGTACCTGAAGTGGCCCACATCTGGATGCTATCTGGGCGTGATATTGTGGGTACAGAAGCTTAAACCGTGTAAGTATTACTTATATATGTGAAACAAATGACAAATTTGTGGCTTTCATGGTGTGATTTGAGAGTGTGAAATGTCTTAATTTGGTGTAATTAAATGAATTTTCAGAGACAGAGAGAGGTATGTACAGCATGAATACTTTTCTTCTTTCCCTCTTACCTCCTCCCCTTAATTCATCAGTTCTATTCCCCCGTTCTTCCCTCTCCCTCTCTTCCCCCCCCCCCCCCCATCACTGGTTATCCAGTCACACTGGCCCTGGCCTGACCTGAATACCCACGCTCATGTATTATTAACCATGTCATATGTCGCTCTTCCATAACGTTTACATTTGACACACACTTCTAAATCATGCATGCCTTCTGTGCATGTACTTGCATGTGTACAGCTGCAGAAACACACACTGCCATCAAACCCCATCAAATCTCCACAGTCAATAAACAACCAGCTGACATGGTGTCCTTCCCAGAAGTCATGGCAGAGGAGAAGAGCGTGCAGTTTGTAACGCGTGCCAAATACGCCCAAATACATCACAGCGTCTCACATGTATGTGCAGAGTCCCTTGCGGTGTATGTCTAGCATATATTGTATGGATATATATATATGTGTGTGTGTGTGTGTGTGTGTGTGTGTGTGTGTATATATACACACAGTATTGTTTATATATGCTGTGTATGTCTAGTACATATGGTATGGATATATATATATATATACATATATATATATATATACACAGTATTAATTCATAATCAGTGAATAGTGAAGAAAGGTCAAGCTACAAACCGCACAAAGACGATGGGAGAGTTGTTTTTTTTTCCAGAACGGACCCCAGGAAGTCGGTGGCACGCTGACGTTGGATAGAGGAACAGGGAAACCTGGTTGCAAAAATCAACAAGTCAGCAATGAGAAACCTGCATTTGCACGACGTTGGTGCACGACAGTGAAAATAATGTAATGCAGTTTTCAAACGTAGTCAGATGTTAGTAGGAGACGTGACCTTTGTGGTCGGTCGTGTTAAGATTACAGTGAATCGGAGATGTTTGGGGGGGTTTTTTCTACATATTTTCTCCACGACTTAAAGGTCCTGTGTTCGATGTTCTTGGCTTCCCTTGTATAATCCTAACTCACAGTCAATGTCCCAGAGAGCATTACCATATTACATTCTCGGAGATGTTTTAGGGAGTTGCTCCTCATGCGATGCGAGGGTCTGAGGACGGCATGTTGTGTTGCCGTAAAGCCCACTGAGGCGGATTTGTAATTTGCGATACCGGGCTATACAAATAAAATGGACCCGACTTGACAAATAACAGCTGTTTGCATGGTCTGTAATAAGGGGCTCTCTCAGTCCCTGTTATTCTCTTCCCACACACACACACACACACATACATAATGATTCTTCAAACCAATTATCCCTCCAATACTCAGCCCCCCCCTCCCCCCCGTAGTGCGGGTCTGCTAATTGGTCATCTGTGACCGTCTCAGAAAACACACTATTTACTTAAATTTCCTGCGTTCAATTTTCAGCCTGTTCCTTATTTACTCAGTGGTTATGATCCCCGCGAGACTACCAACATCTAAACGTAGTAGGTGCTCGATCATATAACCCAGAATGCAACGCTGCTCCTTTCTTCTTTTCATGTCAGAGAATTCTTTCCTTCCGTTTCTGCTGCTGAGGAGGGAGGGGCCTTCCCGCCTGCTCCTCATCTGAGGAGCGGCTGGAGCAGGTACGGTCATCTGTCCCTCTACTAGTTGGTGTTTTCTGGTTTGATGAGCTGCTGATCTATTCTTCATGTTTTACATGTTTGATGTTTTATATATATATATATGTATATAATTTATTTATTTATCAGATTTTCCCCCTTTTTCTCCCCAGTTGTACTTGGCCAGTTACCCCACACTTCCCAGTCATCCCAGTCGCTGCTCCACCCCCTCTGCTGATCCGGGGAGGGCTGCAGACTACCACATGCCTCCTCCCATACATGGGGAGTCGCCAGCCGCTTCTTTTCACCTGACAGTGAGGAGTGTTTCACCAGGCGGACGTAGCGCGTGGGAGGATCACGCTATCCCCCCCCCCAGTTCCCCCTCCCCCCGCCGAATAGGCGCCCTGACCGACCAGAGCACATACCCACATCCGGCTTCCCACCCGCAGACACGGCCAGTTGTGTCTGTAGGGACGCCCCGACCAAGCCGGAGGTAACACGGGGATTTGAACCACCGATCCCCGTGTTGCTAGGCAACGGAATAGACCGCCACGCCAGCCGGACGCCCCTGATGTTTCACACATTTGATTCCCTCTTTCACCTTGTTGTAACATGGAATCTTTAACAAAGCAAATAAACCCATCCATCCATCCATCCATCATGTATTGGGGGGACAGCTTGGGGGTGGGGGTGAGGGTGGGGGGTTGTCGAAAGAGTTGTTGATTGATACCAATTACAAAACGACAGCTTTGCCCGGTGCAAAGGTTCCTGGCTTTCAAACCATGCGTTCCAGCCCAGCTTCGTTACTCTGCTTAACGAAACCCTGCCCTGTGGAAACCCAACACCTTCCTCCGCTCTGCATTACAGCTTCCCAGTACGGGGGAACCGACTCTGCAACAATGCTCAAAAGTATTCACAAAGTTTTTTCATTCAGCCGGGAAAAAAAAAATCACTTGATGAATGCTGCTCCAAAAATAGAATAAATATAGGTATTGCTTTTGAGAGGAGGGGAAACTTTTGAGACTACGAAGGCATAAAAGATGCTGCTGGGCGGGTCATGTGACGCTGGGGCAAGTGAGGTGGGTGAGGTGAGGTGGAGGAAGGGTCCACGTGAAGAGCAGTTGGACATGGGTCAGTCGGTCCCTCAGCACCTTCAGAGACAGGGTGCTCTTGGACTAAGTCACGGAGATGTTTGACTAATTTTATTTATTTATTTAGATGGTGACGCTGGTCGCATGGCTTGGGTCCTGGGCTGTTCCGGTGGCATCTGCTTGGCCTCCTCCTCATCATATTCTTCATCCATCCATCATCCAAACCGCTTATCCCGCTCTCAGGGTCACGGGGATGCTGGAGCCTATCCCAGCAGTCATTGAGCGGCAGGCGGGGAGACACCCTGAACAGGCCGCCAGGCCATCACAGGGCTGACACACACATACACACACACCTAGGGACAATTTAGTATGGCCAAGTCACCTGACCTACATGTTGTATTGTGTAGATTGTGTACACACAACATCCATTGCACGTCGTCCGTCTTGGGAGAGAGATCCCTCCTCTGTTGCTCTCGCTGAGGTTTCTTCCTATTTTTTCTCCCTGTTAAAGGTTTTTTTTTTTAGGTAGTTGTTCCTTATCCAATGCGAGGGTCTAAGGACAGGATGTTGTGTTGCTGTAAAGCCCACTGAGGCAAATTCATAATTTGTGATATTGGGTTACACAAATAAAACTGACTTGACTTGACTTGGACTGCACCGCACAGTTGTGTGGCGTTGTCACTGAACTTTTCCAGGTTCTCTTGGACTCCAGCTGTGTCCCAGGCCTGTGGAAGGAATCTACTATAAAACCTATTCCAAAACAAAACCAAAAAAAAAACAACCCAAATGCTAAAGGCCTGAATGACTACAGGCCGACTGCACCAAAACCTGTGCCCTGCAAGTGCATGGAGAGAGTAGTTGGTAACCTGTTGACAGACTAGACCCAAACCAGTTTCCCTAAAGGCCACGTGTGGGGTGGAGGATGCCAGTTTGACCCTCCTCAATACTGTGGCCAGACATCGGGACCCAGTAAACCCCCACACAAGGATTTTATTCATTGCCTCCTGGAGTTACAGGTCAACCCAACACTTGTTTTATGGAGTCAGAGTTCTGGAAAGGACAGGCCTCAACATTTGGTTGTCAAAGGTTTTAAATCCAAAAATCTGATTTTAAACACAGGGTTTTTCTACGGGTTGTGTTTTATATCCTATTCTCTTCTCTGTCCACACCAGCCACATCACATGCAACAGTGAAGGAGCGACTCTACTGAAATATGCAGACAACACGGCCCTGCTGGCCCACCGGATGGACACGAGCTCACTGCCGGAGTACCATCGGTAGGTGAGGGACCTAGCTAGAACATTTCAGGAAAAACTCCCTGGAGCTCAACACCTCTAAAACCAAGGAGTTGTGTTGTTGGGGGAGGACGGACAAATGACTCACCCCACCCTCTCTTTGAACCCCTCAGTCTGGAAAGGCTGCTGGTAGATGAGACGGAGATAGACGTCTCCCTGTCCTTCCCCGAACACACTGACTTGGGAGTAAAAGAAAGCCCAACAGTGCCTGTACCTGCAGAGTAAGCTCGGGAGTTTTACTATCAGCAAACTAGTCTATTAGTCACTCACTGAATCTGTACTCACCTTCAATATCTCGTCCTTGTACCATTCTCTCACCAACCAAAGCACAGCAAAACTCTCGGATCGCCAAGCAGGCCAGTAAGGTAACAGGCTAATCCAACCTCCACTATCTGAGTTGGACACCTGGTCAGTGACTAAGAAAGCCACCCTCATTACACAGGATCCCTGTCTCACCCCCTCCACCAATTCTCTCAGTTACTCCCATCAGGCCACCGTTACAAAACCCCCCGGCCAAGAAAAACACCTACAAAAAGTCCTTAATTGCCTCAGCCATGAGCACCCTAAATAAATCAAAGTAAGCACTTTATCCATTCCACAAAGCACCAAAGAACTATTTTAACTATTCTTTTCAACTTTCTCCACTGCCAATTGTCAGTTTTTTCACCTTTTTACTCTTGTGCCGTTTTAATTTGCTGTCTGTTTTGTCGTTAGGGTATTATCTGATGTATGAGCCATGCCAAAGAAGAATTTCTGTTACATGGGTACAGACAATAAAGCTTGTTGAATCCTAAATGATTCGGTATGAATATAATAACAATGTTCTATAACATAATTAGAGATATCGTACAATATTTGACACCATAATTACCTCTTCTCTGCATTAGCTAGCTTGCCAAATTGTGAAATGTTATCAGTATTGGTTAGTTGTATCATTTGTGGGCCAACATTGCTCGAAGGGATGGTTACCAGGTTGGTTGCGATTCCTACTAGTTGCTAACAGTCTGGTTGCTGAGTCGGAGGAAAACTTTAACTGGTTGTTTGTTGTGGTCCGCAAAGCATTCAGTGAATCTAGTTTGAAAAGCGCTGCGTAAAATGAAATTACATACGAATTTCTATACGGTGACCACGTGATGTAATGCAAATAAAAACACCTTCTGTTCAAAAACCCTCCACTATTCGAGAGACGTGTAGTCATGTCTACGGAACATATTTCAAATGACACGCAATATTGTGAGTAATCATTTGAGCAAAGTCAGAAACCAGTTACTTTTATATCTGCATTCACATTTCCCATCTCTCAGAGGTCAGATGGTCTTCACGTGGCGTCCTCTGCACGGGGAGGCGCTGACTTGTTTATGCCCATTGAAGGTCATTCTCATACACACTCATGCATAAACACGGCCCTGTAGATGTTTGTTTAGCCCTCTGTTATTCAAAGCTCTAATGGACTGTGGGGCTCATACATAGTCAGACAAGATGTATGTGGTTTCCGCAAGGCCTTCTGGGGAGTAGGTGGCTTGACATTTTAACTTCTCCGTGACAATGATAGAAACGGAGAACCAGGGAGGAAAACAAATGACTGGAGTCGGACACATCACTGGATGAAATCAGGTCTAGGTTAGATTATGTCTGAACATCTATTTTGTACCTTTTACAGTCTTCCAAGTCCGCAACTTAGAAAATTTTGTATTTACTTAACTGTGTCGTCTGGTGAAAGACCATTAAATAACACAAAGATTAAAAGCAGCATAATACTGGGGGCGTCCAGGTAGTGTGCCAGTCTGTTCCATTGCCTACCACCATAGGATTGCTGGTTCGAATCCCCGTGTTGCCTCCGGCTTGGCCGGGCGTCCCTACAGACACAACTGGCTGTGTCCGCGGGTGGGAAGCTGGATGTGGGCATGTGTCCTGGTCACTGCAATAGCGACTCCTCTGGTCGGCCGGATGGGGGACCTGTTCAGGGTGGAGGGGGGACTGGGGGGAATAGCATGATCCTCCCATGTGCTACGTCCCCCTGGTGAAACTCCTCACTGTCAGGTGAAAAGAAGCGGCTGGCAACTCCACATGTATCGGAGGAGGCATGAGGTAGCCTGCAGCCCTCCCCGGATCGGCAGAGGGGCTGGAGCGGCAACCGGGACGGCTCTGAAGAGTGGGGTAATTGGACTGATACAATTGGGGAGAAAGAAAGGGGCGGGGAACAAAAAAAAACAAAACTGCATAATACTAAGAGACTTTAGAAGAGGATGGTAGTATCTCAAGGTCTATGTAGTGCTTTATGGGCAACTTAGTAGCTAATTTACTTAGTAGCTGCTGGTTAAAGAACTGTTTGAAGTACGAATACTAATACTAAATTTGAAGTACGAATACTAATACTAAATACCATTATCGCTAGCAGGTCTGTCTATATTACACTGAAGCTAGTTATTATGTCTGCACATGATTCTTGCCGTCAATGTTAACGTCTTTGATAAAACTAATTCTACAGCAGCATCGATGCTAAAGTCTCCTAGCGCTTCTAGATAGCATCCGGATACGGGCCACTTCAGGCAATGATGCGGCACTGATGGCCTTCTTCTGGTCCTGACACAATGGATGTGAGCCTGAAGTGGCCCACATGTATAATAGCAAATATGGCCCAAATATGCCAAATCAAATGTGGGCCTTTTTTGGCAAAGATGTGGTTCTCTGGACAACATGTAATCTGGATGTGACCCTGAAGTGGCCCGTGTGGTAAATGGAGAATATGGTCCACATATCACAGAACAAATATGGGCCACCTTTGGCAAATATGCGGCACATGCGGCATTGCTGTGGCTTGGTTCTGGCCCAGATCTGGCAAACAGGAGCAAACTGCCCAAGTGCCATCATTCCACATGGTTTGTGGGCCGGATTAAAGTGTCGGGTGTGGGACAGGTCTGGGCCACAGCAATTTTGCTATCTGGGCTGCCATTGTTGTCGTTTCCAAAATACAGCGGTGTTCGTTGTCATCATCATCTGAACTGCTCCTCATAGTTCACTGATTGGCCCGGGTCCCAGCTGTCTGGCTCAATCGATTCTCAATGGCTCCTTTCCAGACTAATATCTCACTGGGAACTGAGCTGACCTCACAACAACTAAGCTAGCTTCACGGGGCTAGTAGACTCTCCACGATCCTGAAAATCGATTGTCATGGCCAAAATGAGATGCAAAATTGGCCTTTAAATCTTCCGACTTATTCTTACTGGAAAAAGTCCACGGGCTACTGTCGGTTCCCTCTTTCTAGTGGCTTGATTCAGCTTTTGAACCACAAATTGCTGCTCAGTCCTGCAGCTTATCTGTCTCCCATGTGCCCGTCTCCTCACTGCGTTTACATGCAGTTAAGTCGAGCTACGGTTATAGCTCGATTAGGCCATGTACTTGGACTACTATCGTCCCAGTATACAAGAACCGGGGTAGAATCGTTTTATTGACGGAAGTATGTCCGACCCCGGTACGGTACGGGGCGATATGCCCCCTTTCAGCTGGTTGCTATTGGACCTTCTTCCGGTTGACCTATTGCGTCACATACCAAACAAGCAACAAACAAGTTAGCGGGCCTGTAGTAGTAGGCCTGTTTTAGGTGCTTCCACCGAACACGGATTTGCTCTGGGGTTCTTTTAAATCCCGCTTCATCCAACTTTTCCGACACTTTCTTAAATAGTTTGCTAATCTGCGTTCTCCTTCCACCCCTGTACTTTAGGATACTCAACTCCTTTAGCTGACACGACATAACGTCTGTCTCCTCGTCTGTCCAGAAAGCGTGGTTCTCGCTTTAGCACTCGCCATGCTGATACTGTTGATGCTACGCTGTTCGACTTCTGGGTGAAAGACCGCCGCGGGAACGATGGATCATGCGCAGAACGCCCTGGCCAGTTCAGGGCCGAGTGAAGTGTACACATGCCAGAGTAAATCGACCCCCAACCGCTTTATCTAGGTGTGTTAGTCCCACTTCGAGGAAATTCAATTTCGTACGATTTCAGTCGAACTAACATGTTTACATGTATTTTAAAAGTCCAGTTTTATTCAGGCTAACATGATAGAGCGACTTTTGCTAACATCATGTTAACGTACTGAGAAAAAAGGATGAAAACAC